>NC_090709.1:19480746-19485746 GCF_040954835.1 Lepisosteus oculatus | reverse complement strand
ACGTTCTCTCTCTTCACTGCCTTCGTCCCCGCTCTATTTCACTTCAGCCTTTCACTTTTGCTTCCTTCCAATGAGGACAGAGCTGCGGGAGAAAGGGCGCTATAGAGGATCGCTGTGGAGAGCTGCTGCTGTGCTTTGACATCTGAGCTCTGTGGAAAACGATCTCAATACAATTCTGAAAAACGCGACTCTCCGAACGCCAGCCGAACAAGTCTCCACAGCCGAAGCGCTGTGTCTCTTTTCAGCTGGCGATAAACCTTTCCTCGATCCTTTGCGGACTTGTTAAACTGTTCCTGATCAGAATAAAAAACGCTCACGCTAATACACAAGCACCCGTGTCTCGCCAAAGCTGACAAATAAACAGACGGACAAGCCGCACTGCACGTGTGAACAGGGGAATGAGCGAGCGAGCGGGGATAGGGCGCCTCCTGCGCTTAAAAGCTTACAGCACCTGGTATTCCCAGGCGGTCTCCCATCCAAGTACTAACCAGGCCCATCCCTGTTTAGCTTCCGAGATCAGACGAGATCAGGCGTGCTCAAGGGGGTGTGGCCGTAAGCGAGAGCAAGGCTCGCTGGCACCCTTCTTATTGAGAGGACAGCTCCGTCACCTCTTTTACGACGCTGCTTTTTTCCCTTGCGTTTTTCTCTTCTTTCCACGTTCTCTCTCTTCACTGCCTTCGTCCCCGCTCTATTTCACTTCAGCCTTTCACTCTTGCTTCCTTCCAATGAGGACGGAGCTGCGGGAGAAAGGGCGCTATAGAGGATCGCTGTGGAGAGCTGCTGCTGTGCTTTGACATCTGAGTTCTGTGGAAAACGATCTCAATACAATTCTGAAAAACGCGACTCTCCGAACGCCAGCCGAACAAGTCTCCACAGCCGAAGCGCTGTGTCTCTTTTCAGCTGGCGATAAACCTTTCTTCGATCCTTTGCGGACTTGTAAAACTGTTCCTGATCAGAATAAAAAACGCTCAAGCTAATACACAAGCACCCGCGTCTTGCCAAAGCTGACAAATAAACAGACGGACAAGCCGCACTGCACGTGTGAACAGGGGAATGAGCGAGCGAGCAGGGATAGGGCGCATCCTGCGCTTAAAAGCTTACAGCACCTGGAACTCCCAGGGGGTCTCTCATCCAAGTACTAACCAAGCCCATCCCTGTTTAGCTTCCGAGATCAGACGAGATCAGGCGTGCTCAAGGGGGTGTGGCCATAAGCAAGAGCAAGGCTCGCTGGCACCCTTCTTATTGAGTGGACAGCTCCGTCACCTCTTTTACGACGCTGCTTTTTTTCCCTTGCGTTTTTCTCTTCTTCCCACGTTCTCTCTCTTCACTGCCTTCGTCCCCGCTCTATTTCACTTCAGCCTTTCACTCTTGCTTCCTTCCAATGAGGACGGAGCTGCGGGAGAAAGGGCGCTATAGAGGATCGCTGTGGAGAGCTGCTGCTGTGCTTTGACATCTGAGCTCTGTGGAAAACGATCTCAATACAATTCTGAAAAACGCGACTCTCCGAACGCCAGCCGAACAAGTCTCCACAGCCGAAGCGCTGTGTCTCTTTTCAGCTGGCGATAAACCTTTCCTTGATCCTTTGCGGACTTGTTAAACTGTTCCTGATCAGAATAAAAAACGCTCACGCTAATACACAAGCACCCGTGTCTCGCCAAAGCTGAAAAATAAACAGACGGACAAGCCGCACTGCACGTGTAAACAGGGGAATGAGCCAGCGAGCGGGGATAGGGCGCCTCCTGCGCTTAAAGGCTTACAGCACCTGGTATTCCCAGGCGGTCTCCCATCCAAGTACTAACCAGGCCCATCCCTGTTTAGCTTCCGAGATCAGACGAGATCAGGCGTGCTCAAGGGGGTGTGGCCATAAGCGAAAGCAAGGCTCGCTGGCACCCTTCTTATTGAGAGGACAGCTCCGTCACCTCTTTTACGACGCTGCTTTTTTTCCCTTGCGTTTTTCTCTTCTTCCCACGTTCTCTCTCTTCACTGCCTTCGTCCCCGCTCTATTTCACTTCAGCCTTTCACTCTTGCTTCCTTCCAATGAGGACGGAGCTCCGGGAGAAAATGCGCTATAGAGGATCGCTGTGGAGAGCTGCTGCTGTGCTTTGACATCTGAGCTCTGTGGAAAACGATCTCAATACAATTCTGAAAAACGCGACTCTCCGAACGCCAGCCGAACAAGTCTCCACAGCCGAAGCGCTGTGTCTCTTTTCAGCTGGCGATAAACCTTTCCTCGATCCTTTGCGGACTTGTAAAACTGTTCCTGATCAGAATAAAAAACGCTCACGCTAATACACAAGCACCCGTGTCTCGCCAAAGCTGACAAATAAACAGACGGACAAGCCGCACTGCACGTGTGAACAGGGGAATGAGCGAGCGAGCGGGGATAGGGCGCCTCCTGCGCTTAAAAGCTTACAGCACCTGGTATTCCCAGGCGGTCTCCCATCCAAGTACTAACCAGGCCCATCCCTGTTTAGCTTCCGAGATCAGACGAGATCAGGCGTGCTCAAGGGGGTGTGGCCATAAGCAAGAGCAAGGCTCGCTGGCACCCTTCTTATTGAGAGAACAGCTCCGTCACCTCTTTTACGACGCTGCTCTTTTTCCCTTGCGTTTTTCTCTTCTTCCCACGTTCTCTCTCTTCACTGCCTTCGTCCCCGCTCTATTTCACTTCAGCCTTTCACTCTTGCTTCCTTCCAATGAGGACGGAGCTGCGGGAGAAAGGGCGCTATAGAGGATCGCTGTGGAGAGCTGCTGCTGTGCTTTGACATCTGAGCTCTGTGGAAAACGATCTCAATACAATTCTGAAAAACGCAACTCTCCGAACGCCAGCCGAACAAGTCTCCACAGCCGAAGCGCTGTGTCTCTTTTCAGCTGGCGATAAACTTTTCCTCCATCCTTTGCGGACTTGTTAAACTGTTCATGATCAGAATAAAAAACGCTCACGCTAATACACAAGCACCCGTGTCTCGCCAAAGCTGACAAATAAACAGACGGACAAGCCGCACTGCACGTGTGAACAGGGGAATGAGCGAGCGAGCGGGGATAGGGCGCCTCCCGCGCTTAAAAGCTTACAGCATCTGGTATTCCCAGGCGGTCTCCCATCCAAGTACTAACCAGGCCCATCCCTGTTTAGCGTCCGAGATCAGACGAGATCAGGCGTGCTCAAGGGGGTGTGGCCGTAAGCGAGAGAAAGGCTCGCTGGCACCCTTCTTATTGAGAGGACAGCTCCGTCACCTCTTTTACGACGCTGCTCTTTTTCCCTTGCGTTTTTCTCTTCTTCCCACGTTCTCTCTCTTCACTGCCTTCGTCCCCGCTCTATTTCACTTCAGCCTTTCACTCTTGCTTCCTTCCAATGAGGACGGAGCTGCGGGAGAAAGAGCGCTATAGAGGATCGCTGTGGAGAGCTGCTGCTGTGCTTTGACATCTGAGCTCTGTGGAAAACGATCTCAATACAATTCTGAAAAACGCGACTCTCCGAACGCCAGCCGAACATGTCTCCACAGCCGAAGCGCTGTGTCTCTTTTCAGCTGGCGATAAACCTTTCTTCGATCCTTTGCGGACTTGTAAAACTGTTCCTGATCAGAATAAAAAACCCTCACGCTAATACACAAGCACCCGTGTCTCGCCAAAGCTGACAAATAAACAGACGGACAAGCCGCACTGCACGTGTGAACAGGGGAATGAGCGAGCGAGCGGGGATAGGGCGCCTCCTGCGCTTAAAAGCTAACAGCACCTGGTATTCCCAGGCGGTCTCCCATCCAAGTACTAACCAGGCCCATCCCTGTTTAGATTCTGAGATCAGACGAGATCAGGCGTGCTCAAGGGGGTGTGGCCGTAAGCGAGAGCAAGGCTCGCTGGCACCCTTCTTATTGAGAGGACAGCTCCGTCACCTCTTTTACGACGCTGCTTTTTTCCCTTGCGTTTTTCTCTTCTTTCCACGTTCTCTCTCTTCACTGCCTTCGTCCCCGCTCTATTTCACTTCAGCCTTTCACTCTTGCTTCCTTCCAATGAGGACGGAGCTGCGGGAGAAAGGGCGCTATAGAGGATCGCTGTGGAGAGCTGCTGCTGTGCTTTGACATCTGAGCTCTGTGGAAAACGATCTCAAAACAATTCTGAAAAACGCGACTCTCCGAACGCCAGCCGAACAAGTCTCCACAGCCGAAGCGCTGTGTCTCTTTTCAGCTGGCGATAAACCTTTCCTCGATCCTTTGCGGACTTGTAAAACTGTTCCTGATCAGAATAAAAAACGCTCACGCTAATACACAAGCACCCGTGTCTCGCCAAAGCTGACAAATAAACAGACGGACAAGCCGCACTGCACGTGTGAACAGGGGAATGAGCGAGCGAGCGGGGATAGGGCGCCTCCTGCGCTTAAAAGCTTACAGCACCTAGTATTCCCAGGCGGTTTCCCATCCAAGTACTAACCAGGCCCATCCCTGTTTAGTTTCCGAGATCAGACAAGATCAGGCGTGCTCAAGGGAGTGTGGCCGTAAGCAACAGCAAGGTTCGCTGGCACCCTTCTTATTGAGAGGACAGCTCCGTCATCTCTTTTTCGACGCTGCTTTTTTTCCCTTGCGTTTTTCTCTTCTTCCCACGTTCTCTCTCTTCACTGCCTTCGTCCCCGCTCTATTTCACTTCAGCCTTTCACTTTTGCTTCCTTCCAATGAGGACGGAGCTGCGGGAGAAAGGGCGCTATAGAGGATCGCTGTGGAGAGCTGCTGCTGTGCTTTGACATCTGAGCTCTGTGGAAAACGATCTCAATACAATTCTGAAAAACGCAACTCTCCGAACGCCAGCCGAACAAGTCTCCACAGCCGAAGCGCTGTGTCTCTTTTCAGCTGGCGATAAACTTTTCCTCGATCCTTTGCGGACTTGTTAAACTGTTCATGATCAGAATAAAAAACGCTCACGCTAATACACAAGCACCCGTGTCTCGCCAAAGCTGACAAATAAACAGACGGACAAGCCGCACTGCACGTGTGAACAGGGGAATGAGCGAGCGA
>NC_090709.1:19430746-19475746 GCF_040954835.1 Lepisosteus oculatus | reverse complement strand
CTCAATACAATTCTGAAAAACGCGACTCTCCGAACGCCAGCCGAACAAGTCTCCACAGCCGATGCGCTGTGTCTCTTTTCAGCTGGCGATAAACCTTTCCTCGATCCTTTGCGGACTTGTTAAACTGTTCCTGATCAGAATAAAAAACGCTCACGCTAATACACAAGCACCCGTGTCTCGCCAAAGCTGACAAATAAACAGACGGACAAGCCGCACTGCACGTGTGAACAGGGGAATGAGCGAGCGAGCGGGGATAGGGCGCCTCCTGCGCTTAAAAGCTTACAGCACCTGGTATTCCCAGGCGGTCTCCCATCCAAGTACTAACCAGGCCCATCCCTGTTTAGCTTCCGAGATCAGACGAGATCAGGCGTGCTCAAGGGAGTGTGGCCGTAAGCAAGAGCAAGGCTCGCTGGCACCCTTCTTATTGAGAGGACAGCTCCGTCACCTCTTTTACGACGCTGCTTTTTTTCCCTTGCGTTTTTCTCTTCTTCCCACGTTGTCTCTCTTCACTGCCTTCGTCCCTGCTCTATTTCACTTCAGCCTTTCACTCTTGCTTCCTTCCAATGAGGACGGAGCTGCGGGAGAAAGGGCGCTATAGAGGATCGCTGTGGAGAGCTGCTGCTGTGCTTTGACATCTGAGCTCTGTGGAAAACGATCTCAATACAATTCTGAAAAACGCGACTCTCCGAACGCCAGCCGAACAAGTCTCCACAGCCGATGCGCTGTGTCTCTTTTCAGCTGGCGATAAACCTTTCCTCGATTCTTTGCGGACTTGTTAAACTGTTCCTGATCAGAATAAAAAACACTCACGCTAATACACAAGCACCCGTGTCTCGCCAAAGCTGACAAATAAACAGACGGACAAGCCACACTGCACGTGTGAACAGGGGAATGAGCGAGCGAGCGGGGATAGGGCGCCTCCTGCGCTTAAAAGCTTACAGCACCTGGTATTCCCAGGCGGTCTCCCATCCAAGTACTAACCAGGCCCATCCCTGTTTAGCTTCCGAGATCAGACGAGATCAGGCGTGCTCAAGGGGGTGTGGCCGTAAGCGAGAGCAAGGCTCGCTGGCACCCTTCTTATTGAGAGGACAGCTCCGTCACCTCTTTTACGACGCTGCTTTTTTTCCCTTGCGTTTTTCTCTTCTTCCCACGTTCTCTCTCTTCACTGCCTTCGTCCCCGCTCTATTTCACTTCAGCCTTTCACTCTTGCTTCCTTCCAATGAGGACGGAGCTGCGGGAGAAAGGGCGCTATAGAGGATCGCTGTGGAGAGCTGCTGCTGTGCTTTGACATCTGAGCTCTGTGGAAAACGATCTCAATACAATTCTGAAAAACGCGACTCTCCGAACGCCAGCCGAACAAGTCTCCACAGCCGAAGCGCTGTGTCTCTTTTCAGCTGGCGATAAACCTTTCCTCGATCCTTTGCGGACTTGTAAAACTGTTCCTGATCAGAATAAAAAACGCTCACGCTAATACACAAGCACCCGTGTCTCGCCAAAGCTGAGAAATAAACAGACGGACAAGCCGCACTGCACGTGTGAACAGGGGAATGAGCGAGCGAGCGGGGATAGGGCGCCTCCTGCGCTTAAAAGCTTACAGCACCTGGTATTCCCAGGCGGTCTCCCATCCAAGTACTAACCAGGCCCATCCCTGTTTAGCTTCCAAGATCAGATGAGATCAGGCGAGGTCAAGGGTGTGTGGCTGTAAGCGAGAGCAAGGCTCGCTGGCACCCTTCTTATTGAGAGGACAGCTCCGTCACCTCTTTTACGACGCTGCTTTTTTCCCTTGCGTTTTTCTCTTCTTCCCACGTTCTCTCTCTTCACTGCCTTCGTCCCCGCTCTATTTCACTTCAGCCTTTCACTTTTGCTTCCTTCCAATGAGGACGGAGCTGCAGGAGAAAGGGCGCTATAGAGGATCGCTGTGGAGAGCTGCTGCTGTGCTTTGACATCTGAGCTCTGTGGAAAACGATCTCAATACAATTCTGAAAAACGCGACTCTCCGAACGCCAGCCGAACAAGTCTCCACAGCCGAAGCGCTGTGTCTCTTTTCAGCTGGCGATAAACCTTTCCTCGATCCTTTGCGGACTTGTAAAACTGTTCCTGATCAGAATAAAAAACGCTCACGCTAATACACAAGCACCCGTGTCTCACCAAAGCTGACAAATAAACAGACGGACAAGCCGCACTGCACGTGTGAACAGGGGAATGAGCGAGCGAGCGGGGATAGGGCGCCTCCTGCGCTTAAAAGCTTACAGCACCTGGTATTCCCAGGCGGTCTCCCATCCAAGTACTAACCAGGCCCATCCCTGTTTAGCTTCCGAGATCAGACGAGATCGGGCGTGCTCAAGGGGGTGTGGCCGTAAGCGAGAGCAAGGCTCGCTGGCACCCTTCTTATTGAGAGGACAGCTCCGTCACCTCTTTTACGACGCTCCTTTTTTTCCCTTGCGTTTTTCTCTTCTTCCCACGTTCTCTCGCTTCACTGCCTTCGTCCCCGCTCTATTTCACTTCAGCCTTTCACTCTTGCTTCCTTCCAATTAGGACGGAGCTGCGGGAGAAAGGGCGCTATAGAGGATCGCTGTGGAGAGCTGCTGCTGTGCTTTGACATCTGAGCTCTGTGGAAAACGATCTCAATACAATTCTGAAAAACGCGACTCTCCGAACGCCAGCCGAACAAGTCTCCACAGCCGAATCGCTGTGTCTCTTTTCAGCTGGCGATAAACCTTTCCTCGATTCTTTGCGGACTTGTTAAACTGTTCCTGATCAGAATAAAAAACGCTCACGCTAATACACAAGCACCCGTGTCTCGCCAGAGCTGACAAATAAACAGACGGACAAGCCGCACTGCACGTGTGAACAGGGGAATGAGCGAGCGAGCGGGGATAGGGCGCCTCCTGCGCTTAAAAGCTTGCAGCACCTGGTATTCCCAGGCGGTCTCCCATCCAAGTACTAACCAGGCCCATCCCTGTTTAGCTTCTGAGATCAGACAAGATCAGGCGTGCTCAAGGGAGTGTGGCCGTAAGCAAGAGTAAGGTTCGCTGGCACCCTTCTTATTGAGAGGACAGCTCCGTCACCTCTTTTTCGACGCTGCTTTTCTTCCCTTGCGTTTTTCTCTTCTTCCCACGTTCTCTCTCTTCACTGCCTTCGTCCCCGCTCTATTTCACTTCAGCCTTTCACTCTTGCTTCCTTCCAATGAGGACGGAGCTGCGGGAGAAAGGGCGCTATAGAGGATCGCTGTGGAGAGCTGCTGCTGTGCTTTGACATCTGAGCTCTGTGGAAAACGATCTCAATACAATTCTGAAAAACGCGACTCTCCGAACGCCAGCCGAACAAGTCTCCACAGCCGAAGCGCTGTGTCTCTTTTCAGCTGGCGATAAACCTTTCCTCGATCCTTTGCGGACTTGTAAAACTGTTCCTGATCAGAATAAAAAACGCTCACGCTAATACACAAGCACCCGTGTCTCGCCAAAGCTGACAAATAAACAGACGGACAAGCCGCACTGCACGTGTGAACAGGGGAATGAGCGAGCGAGCGGGGATAGAGCGCCTCCTGCGCTTAAAAGCTCACAGCACCTGGTATTCCCAGGCGGTCTCCCATCCAAGTACTAACCAAGCCCATCCCTGTTTAGCTTCCGAGATCAGACAAGATCAGGCGTGCTCAAGGGAGTGTGGCCGTAAGCAAGAGCAAGGTTCGCTGGCACCCTTCTTATTGAGAGGACAGCTCCGTCACCTCTTTTACGACGCTCCTTTTTTTCCCTTGCGTTTTTCTCTTCTTCCCACGTTCTCTCGCTTCACTGCCTTCGTCCCCGCTCTATTTCACTTCAGCCTTTCACTCTTGCTTCCTTCCAATTAGGACGGAGCTGCGGGAGAAAGGGCGCTATAGAGGATCGCTGTGGACAGCTGCTGCTGTGCTTTGACATCTGAGCTCTGTGGAAAACGATCTCAATACAATTCTGAAAAACGCGACTCTCCGAACGCCAGCCGAACAAGTCTCCACAGCCGAATCGCTGTGTCTCTTTTCAGCTGGCGATAAACCTTTCCTCGATTCTTTGCGGACTTGTTAAACTGTTCCTGATCAGAATAAAAAACGCTCACGCTAATACACAAGCACCCGTGTCTCGCCAGAGCTGACAAATAAACAGACGGACAAGCCGCACTGCACGTGTGAACAGGGGAATGAGCGAGCGAGCGGGGATAGGGCGCCTCCTGCGCTTAAAAGCTTGCAGCACCTGGTATTCCCAGGCGGTCTCCCATCCAAGTACTAACCAGGCCCATCCCTGTTTAGCTTCCGAGATCAGACAAGATCAGGCGTGCTCAAGGGAGTGTGGCCGTAAGCGAGAGCAAGGTTCGCTGGCACCCTTCTTATTGAGAGGACAGCTCCGTCACCTCTTTTTCGACGCTGCTTTTCTTCCCTTGCGTTTTTCTCTTCTTCCCACGTTCTCTCTCTTCACTGCCTTCGTCCCCGCTCTATTTCACTTCAGCCTTTCACTCTTGCTTCCTTCCAATGAGGACGGAGCTGCGGGAGAAAGGGCGCTATAGAGGATCGCTGTGGAGAGCTGCTGCTGTGCTTTGACATCTGAGCTCTGTGGAAAACGATCTCAATACAATTCTGAAAAACGCGACTCTCCGAACGCCAGCCGAGCAAGTCTCCACAGCCGAAGCGCTGTGTCTCTTTTCAGCTGGCGATAAACCTTTCCTCGATCCTTTGCGGACTTGTAAAACTGTTCCTGATCAGAATAAAAAACGCTCACGCTAATACACAAGCACCCGTGTCTCGCCAAAGCTGACAAATAAACAGACGGACAAGCCGCACTGCACGTGTGAACAGGGGAATGAGCGAGCGAGCAGGGATAGGGCGCCTCCTGCGCTTAAAAGCTTACAGCACCTGGTATTCCCAGGCGGTCTCCCATCCAAGTACTAACCAGGCCCATCCCTGTTTAGCTTCCGAGATCAGACGAGATCAGGCGTGCTCAAGGGGGTGTGGCCGTAACCGAGAGGAAGGCTCGCTGGCACCCTTCTTATTGAGAGGACAGCTCCGTCACCTCTTTTTCGACGCTGCTTTTCTTCCCTTGCGTTTTTCTCTTCTTCCCACGTTCTCTCTCTTCACTGCCTTCGTCCCCGCTCTATTTCACTTCAGCCTTTCACTTTTGCTTCCTTCCAATGAGGACGGAGCTGCGGGAGAAAGGGCGCTATAGAGGATCGCTGTGGAGAGCTGCTGCTGTGCTTTGACATCTGAGCTCTGTGGAAAACGATCTCAATACAATTCTGAAAAACGCGACTCTCCGAACGCCAGCCGAACAAGTCTCCACAGCCGAAGCGCTGTGTCTCTTTTCAGCTGGCGATAAACCTTTCCTCGATCCTTTGCGGACTTGTAAAACTGTTCCTGATCAGAATAAAAAACGCTCACGCTAATACACAAGCACCCGTGTCTCGCCAAAGCTGACAAATAAACAGACGGACAAGCCGCACTGCACGTGTGAACAGGGGAATGAGCGAGCGAGCGGGGATAGGGCGCCTCCTGCGCTTAAACGCTTACAGCACCTGGTATTCCCAGGCGGTCTCTCATCCAAGTACTAACCAGGCCCATCTCTGTTTAGCTTCCGAGATCAAACGAGATCAGGCATGCTCAAGGGGGTGTGGCCATAAGCGAGAGCAAGGCTCGCTGGCACCCTTCTTATTGAGAGGACAGCTCCGTCACCTCTTTTACGACGCTGCTTTTTTTCCCTTGCGTTTTTCTCTTCTTCCCACGTTCTCTCTCTTCACTGCCTTCGTCCCCGCTCTATTTCACTTCAGCCTTTCACTCTTGCTTCCTTCCAATGAGGACGGAGCTGCGGGAGAAAGGGCGCTATAGAGGATCGCTGTGGAGAGCTGCTGCTGTGCTTTGACATCTGAGCTCTGTGGAAAACGATCTCAATACAATTCTGAAAAACGCGACTCTCCGAACGCCAGCCGAACAAGTCTCCACAGCCGAAGCGCTGTGTCTCTTTTCAGCTGGCGATAAACCTTTCCTCGATCCTTTGCGGACTTGTAAAACTGTTCCTGATCAGAATAAAAAACGCTCACGCTAATATACAAGCACCCGTGTCTCGCCAAAGCTGACAAATAAAGAGACGGACAAGCCGCACTGCACGTGTGAACAGGGGAATGAGCGAGCGAGCGGGGATAGGGCGCCTCCTGCGCTTAAAAGCTTACAGCACCTGGTATTCCCAGGCGGTCTCCCATCCAAGTACTAACCAGGCCCATCCCTGTTTAGCTTCCAAGATCAGACGAGATCAGGCGTGCTCAAGGGGGTGTGGCCGTAAGCGAGCGAAAGGCTCGCTGGCACCCTTCTTATTGAGAGGACAGCTCCGTCACCTCTTTTACGACGCTGCTTTTTTTCTCTTGCGTTTTTCTCTTCTTCCCACATTCTCTCTCTTCACTGCCTTCGTCCCCGCTCTATTTCACTTCAGCCTTTCACTCTTGCTTCCTTCCAATGAGGACGGAGCTGCGGGAGAAAGGGCGCTATAGAGGATCGCTGTGGAGAGCTGCTGCTGTGCTTTGACATCTGAGCTCTGTGGAAAACGATCTCAATACAATTCTGAAAAACGCGACTCTCCGAACGCCAGCCGAACAAGTCTCCACAGCCGAAGCGCTGTGTCTCTTTTCAGCTGGCGATAAACCTTTCCTCGATCCTTTGTGGACTTGTTAAACTGTTCATGATCAGAATAAAAAACGCTCACGCTAATACACAAGCACCCGTGTCTCGCCAAAGCTGACAAATAAACAGATGGACAAGCCGCACTGCACGTGTGAACAGGGGAATGAGCGAACGAGCGGGGATAGGGCGCCTCCTGCGCTTAAAAGCTTACAGCACCTGGTATTCCCAGGCGGTCTCCCATCCAAGTACTAACCAGGCCCATCCCTGTTTAGCTTCCGAGATCAGACGAGATCAGGCGTGCTCAAGGGGGTGTGGCCATAAGCGAGAGCAAGGCTCGCTGGCACCCTTCTTATTGAGAGGACAGCTCCGTCACCTCTTTTATGACGCTGCTCTTTTTCCCTTGCGTTTTTCTCTTTTTCCCACGTTCTCTCTCTTCACTGCCTTCGTTCCCGCTCCATTTCACTTCAGCCTTTCACTCTTGCTTCCTTCCAATGAGGACGGAGCTGCGGGAGAAAGGGCGCTATAGAGGATCGCTGTGGAGAGCTGCTGCTGTGCTTTGACATCTGAGTTCTGTGGAAAACGATCTCAATACAATTCTGAAAAACGCGACTCTCCGAACGCCAGCCGAACAAGTCTCCACAGCCGAAGCGCTGTGTCTCTTTTCAGCTGGCGATAAACCATCCCTCGATCCTTTGCGGACTTGTAAAACTGTTCCTGATCAGAATAAAAAACGCTCACGCTAATACACAAGCACCCGTGTCTCGCCAAAGCTGACAAATAAACAGACGGACAAGCCGCACTGCACGTGTTAACAGGGGAATGAGCGAGCGAGCGGGGATAGGGCGCCTCCTGCGCTTAAAAGCTTACAGCACCTGGTATTCCCAGGCGGTCTCCCATCCAAGTACTAACCAGGCCCATCCCTGTTTAGCTTCCGAGATCAGACGAGATCAGGCGTGCTCAAGGGGGTGTGGCCGTAAGCGAGAGCAAGGCTCGCTGGCACCCTTCTTATTGAGAGGACAGCTCCGTCACCTATTTTACGACGCTGCTTTTTTTCCCTTGCGTTTTTCTCTTCTTCCCACGTTCTCTCTCTTCACTGCCTTCATCCCCGCTCTATTTCACTTCAGCCTTTCACTCTTGCTTCCTTCCAATGAGGACGGAGCTGCGGGAGAAAGGGCGCTATAGAGGATCGCTGTGGAGAGCTGCTGCTGTGCTTTGACATCTGAGCTCTGTGGAAAACGATCTCAATACAATTCTGAAAAACGCGACTCTCCGAACGCCAGCCGAACAAGTCTCCACAGCTGATGCGCTGTGTCTCTTTTCAGCTGGCGATAAACCTTTCCTCGATCCTTTGCGGACTTGTAAAACTGTTCCTGATCAGAATAAAAAACGCTCACGCTAATACACAAGCACCCGTGTCTCGCCAAAGCTGACAAATAAACAGACGGACAAGCCACACTGCACGTGTGAACAGGGGAATGAGCGAGCGGGGATAGGGCGCCTCCTGCGCTTAAACGCTTACAGCACCTGGTATTCCCGGGCGGTCTCCCATCCAAGTACTAACCAGGCCCATCCCTGTTTAGCTTCCGAGATCAGACGAGATCAGGTGTGCTCAAGGGGGTGTGGCCGTAAGCGAGAGCAGGGCTCGCTGGCACCCTTCTTATTGAGAGGACAGCTCCGTCACCTCTTTTACGACGCTGCTTTTTTTCCCTTGCGTTTTTCACTTCTTCCCACGTTCTCTCTCTTCACTGCCTTCGTCCCCGCTCTATTTCACTTCAGCCTTTCACTCTTGCTTCCTTCCAATGAGGACGGAGCTGCGGGAGAAAGGGCGCTATAGAGGATCGCTGTGGAGAGCTGCTGCTGTGCTTTGACATCTGAGCTCTGTGGAAAACGATCTCAATACAATTCTGAAAAACGCGACTCTCCGAACGCCAGCCGAACAAGTCTCCACAGCCGAAGCGCTGTGTCTCTTTTCAGCTGGCGATAAACCTTTCCTCGATCCTTTGCAGACTTGTTAAACTGTTCCTGATCAGAATAAAAAACGCTCACGCTAATACACAAGCACCCGTGTCTCGCCAAAGCTGACAAATAAACAGACGGACAAGCCGCACTGCACGTGTGAACAGGGGAATGAGCGAGCGGGGATAGGGCGCCTCCTGCGCTTAAACGCTTACAGCACCTGGTATTCCCGGGCGGTCTCCCATCCAAGTACTAACCAGGCCCATCCCTGTTTAGCTTCCGAGATCAGACGAGATCAGGTGTGCTCAAGGGGGTGTGGCCGTAAGCGAGAGCAGGGCTCGCTGGCACCCTTCTTATTGAGAGGACAGCTCCGTCACCTCTTTTACGACGCTGCTTTTTTTCCCTTGCGTTTTTCACTTCTTCCCACGTTCTCTCTCTTCACTGCCTTCGTCCCCGCTCTATTTCACTTCAGCCTTTCACTCTTGCTTCCTTCCAATGAGGACGGAGCTGCGGGAGAAAGGGCGCTATAGAGGATCGCTGTGGAGAGCTGCTGCTGTGCTTTGACATCTGAGCTCTGTGGAAAACGATCTCAATACAATTCTGAAAAACGCGACTCTCCGAACGCCAGCCGAACAAGTCTCCACAGCCGAAGCGCTGTGTCTCTTTTCAGCTGGCGATAAACCTTTCCTCGATCCTTTGCAGACTTGTTAAACTGTTCCTGATCAGAATAAAAAACGCTCACGCTAATACACAAGCACCCGTGTCTCGCCAAAGCTGACAAATAAACAGACGGACAAGCCGCACTGCACGTGTGAACAGGGGAATGAGCGAGCGAGCGGGGATAGGGCGCCTCCTGCGCTTAAGAGCTTACAGCACCTGGTATTCCCAGGCGGTCTCCCATCCAAGTACTAACCAGGCCCATCCCTGTTTAGCTTCCGAGATCAGACGAGATCAGGCGTGCTCAAGGGGGTGTGGCCGTAAGCGAGAGCAAGGCTCGCTGGCACCCTTCTTATTGAGAGGACAGCTCCGTCACCTCTTTTACGACGCTGCTTTTTTTCCCTTGCGTTTTTCTCTTCTTCCCACGTTCTCTCTCTTCACTGCCTTCGTCCCCGCTCTATTTCACTTCAGCCTTTCACTCTTGCTTCCTTCCAATGAGGACGGAGCTGCGGGAGAAAGGGCGCTATAGAGGATCGCTGTGGAGAGCTGCTGCTGTGCTTTGACATCTGAGCTCTGTGGAAAACGATCTCAATACAATTCTGAAAAACGCGACTCTCCGAACGCCAGCCGAACAAGTCTCCACAGCCGAAGCGCTGTGTCTCTTTTCAGCTGGCGATAAACCTTTCCTCGATCCTTTGCGGACTTGTTAAACTGTTCCTGATCAGAATAAAAAACGCTCACGCTAATACACAAGCACCCGTGTCTCGCCAAAGCTGACAAATAAACAGACGGACAAGCCGCACTGCACGTGTGAACAGGGGAATGAGCGAGCGAGCGGGGATAGGGCGCCTCCTGCGCTTAAAAGCTTACAGCACCTGGTATTCCCAGGCGTCTCCCATCCAAGTACTAACCAGGCCCATCCCTGTTTAGCTTCCGAGATCAGACGAGATCAGGCGTGCTCAAGGGGGTGTGGCCGTAAGCGAGAGCAAGGCTCGCTGGCACCCTTCTTATTGAGAGGACATCTCCGTCACCTCTTTTACGACGCTGCTTTTTTTCCCTTGCGTTTTTCTCTTCTTCCCACGTTCTCTCTCTTCACTGCCTTCATCCCCGCTCTATTTCACTTCAGCCTTTCACTCTTGCTTCCTTCCAATGAGGACGGAGCTGCGGGAGAAAGGGCGCTATAGAGGATCGCTGTGGAGAGCTGCTGCTGTGCTTTGACATCTGAGCTCTGTGGAAAACGATCTCAATACAATTCTGAAAAACGCGACTCTCCGAACGCCAGCCGAACAAGTCTCCACAGCCGAAGCGCTGTGTCTCTTTTCAGCTGGCGATAAACCTTTCTTCGATTCTTTGCGGACTTGTTAAACTGTTCCTGATCAGAATAAAAAACGCTCACGCTAATACACAAGCACCCGTGTCTCGCCAAAGCTGACAAATAAACAGACGGACAAGCCGCACTGCACGTGTGAACAGGGGAATGAGCGAGCGAGCGGGGATAGGGCGCCTCCTGCGCTTAAAAGCTTACAGCACCTGGTATTCCCAGGCGGTCTCCCATCCAAGTACTAACCAGGCCCATCCCTGTTTAGCTTCCGAGATCAGACGAGATCAGGCGTGCTCAAGGGGGTGTGGCCGTAAGCGAGAGCAAGGCTCGCTGGCACCCTTCTTATTGAGAGGACAGCTCCGTCACCTCTTTTACGACGCTGCTTTTTTTCTCTTGCGTTTTTCTCTTCTTCCCACGTTCTCTCTCTTCACTGCCTTCGTCCCCGCTCTATTTCACTTCAGCCTTTCACTCTTGCTTCCTTCCAATGAGGACGGAGATGCGGGAGAAAGGGCGCTATAGAGGATCGCTGTGGAGAGCTGCTGCTGTGCTTTGACATCTGAGCTCTGTGGAAAACGATCTCAATACAATTCTGAAAAACGCGACTCTCCGAACGCCAGCCAAACAAGTCTCCACAGCCGAAGCGCTGTGTCTCTTTTCAGTTGGCGATAAACCTTTCCTCGATCCTTTGCGGACTTGTAAAGCTGTTCCTGATCAGAATAAAAAACGCTCACGCTAATACACAAGCACCCGTGTCTCGCCAAAGCTGAGAAATAAACAGACGGACAAGCCGCACTGCACGTGTGAACAGGGGAATGAGCGAGCGAGCGGGGATAGGGCGCCTCCTGCGCATAAAAGCTTACAGCACCTGGTATTCCCAGGCGGTCTCCCATCCAAGTACTAACCAGGCCCATCCCTGTTTAGCTTCCAAGATCAGACGAGATCAGGCGTGGTCAAGGGGGTGTGGCCGTAAGCAAGAGCAAGGCTCGCTGGCACCCTTCTTATTGAGAGGACAGCTCCGTCACCTCTTTTACGACGCTGCTTTTTTTCCCTTGCGTTTTTCTCTTCTTCCCACGTTCTCTCTCTTCACTGCCTTCGTCCCCGCTCTATTTCACTTCAGCCTTTCACTCTTGCTTCCTTCCAATGAGGACGGAGCTGCGGGAGAAAGGGCGCTATAGAGGATCGCTGTGGAGAGCTGCTGCTGTGCTTTGACATCTGAGCTCTGTGGAAAACGATCTCAATACAATTCTGAAAAACGCGACTCTCCGAACGCCAGCCGAACAAGTCTCCACAGCCGAAGCGCTGTGTCTCTTTTCAGCTATCGATAAACCTTTCCTCGATCCTTTGCGGACTTGTTAAACTGTTCCTGATCAGAATAAAAAACGCTCACGCTAATACACAAGCACCCGTGTCTCGCCAAAGCTGACAAATAAACAGACGGACAAGCCGTACTGCTCGTGTGAACAGGGGAGTGAGCGAGCGAGCGGGGATAGGGCGCCTCCTGCGCTTAAAAGCTTACAGCACCTGGTATTCCCAGGCGGTCTCCCATCCAAGTACTAACCAGGCCCATCCCTGTTTAGCTTCCGAGATCAGACGAGATCAGGCGTGCTCAAGGGGGTGTGGCCGTAAGCAAGAGCAAGGCTCGCTGGCACCCTTCTTATTGAGAGGACAGCTCCGTCACCTCTTTTACGACGCTGCTTTTTTTCCCTTGCGTTTTTCTCTTCTTCCCACGTTCTCTCTCTTCACTGCCTTCGTCCCCGCTCTATTTCACTTCAGCCTTTCACTCTTGCTTCCTTCCAATGAGGACGGAGCTGCGGGAGAAAGGGCGCTATAGAAAATCGCTGTGGAGAGCTGCTGCTGTGCTTTGACATCTGAGCTCTGTGGAAAACGATCTCAATACAATTCTGAAAAACGCGACTCTCCGAACGCCAGCCGAACAAGTCTCCACAGCCGAAGCGCTGTGTCTCTTTTCAGCTGCCGATAAACCTTTCCTCGATCCTTTGCGGACTTGTAAAACTGTTCCTGATCAGAATTAAAAAACGCTCACGCTAATACACAAGCACCCGTGTCTCGCCAAAGCTGACAAATAAACAGACGGACAAGCCGCAATGCACGTGTGAACAGGGGAATGAGCGAGCGAGCGGGGATAGGGCGCCTCCTGCGCTTAAAAGCTTACAGCACCTGGTATTCCCAGGCGGTCTCCCATCCAAGTACTAACCAGGCCCATCCCTGTTTAGCTTCCGAGAGCAGACGAGATCAGGCGTGCTCAAGGGGGTGTGGCCATAAGCGAGAGCAAGGTTCGCTGGCACCCTTCTTATTGAGAGGACAGCTCCGTCACCTCTTTTACGACGCTGCTTTTTTTCCCTTGCGTTTTTCTCTTCTTCCCACGTTCTCTCTCTTCACTGCCTTCGTCCCCGCTCTATTTCACTTCAGCCTTTCACTCTTGCTTCCTTCCAATGAGGACGGAGCTGCGGGAGAAAGGGCGCTATAGAGGATCGCTGTGGAGAGCTGCTGCTGTGCTTTGACATCTGAGCTCTGTGGAAAACGATCTCAATACAATTCTGAAAAACGCGACTCTCCGAACGCCAGCCGAACAAGTCTCCACAGCCGAAGCGCTGTGTCTCTTTTCAGCTGGCGATAAACCTTTCCTCGATCCTTTGCGGACTTGTAAAACTGTTCCTGATCAGAATAAAAAACGCTCACGCTAATACACAAGCACCCGTGTCTCGCCAAAGCTGACAAATAAACAGACGGACAAGCCGCACTGCACGTGTGAACAGGGGAATGAGCGAGCGAGCGGGGATAGGGCGCCTCCTGCGCTTAAAAGCTTACAGCACCTGGTATTCCCAGGCGGTCTCCCATCCAAGTACTAACCAGGCCCATCCTTGTTTAGCTTCCGAAATCAGATGAGATCAGGCGTGCTCAAGGGGGTGTGGCCGTACGCAAGAGCAAGGCTCGCTGGCACCCTTCTTATTGAGAGGACAGCTCCGTCACCTCTTTTACGACGCTGCTTTTTTTCCCTTGCGTTTTTCTCTTCTTCCCAAGTTCTCTCTCTTCACTGCCTTCGTCCCCGCTCTATTTCACTTCAGCCTTTCACTCTTGCTTCCTTCCAATGAGGACTGAGCTGCGGGAGAAAGGGCGCTATAGAGGATCGCTGTGGAGAGCTGCTGCTGTGCTTTGACATCTGAGCTCTGTGGAAAACGATCTCAATACAATTCTGAAAAACGCGACTCTCCGAACGCCAGCCGAACAAGTCTCCACAGCCGAAGCGCTGTGTCTCTTTTCAGCTGGCGATAAACCTTTCCTCGATCCTTTGCGCACTTGTAAAACTGTTCCTGATCAGAATAAAAAACGCTCACGCTAATACACAAGCACCCGTGTCTCGCCAAAGCTGACAAATAAACAGACGGACAAGCCGCACTGCACGTGTGAACAGGGGAATGAGCGAGCGAGCGGGGATAGGGCGCCTCCTGCGCTTAAAAGCTTACAGCACCTGGAACTCCCAGGCGGTCTCCCATCCAAGTACTAACCAGGCCCATCCCTGTTTAGCTTCCGAGATCAGACGAGATCAGGAGTGCTCAAGAGGGTGTGGCCGTAAGCGAGAGCAAGGCTCGCTGGCACCCTTCTTATTGAGAGGACAGCTCCGTCACCTCTTTTACGACACTGCTCTATTTCCCTTGCGTTTTTCTCTTCTTCCCACGTTCTCTCTCTTCACTGCCTTCGTCCCCGCTCTATTTCACTTCAGCCTTTCACTCTTGCTTCCTTCCAATGAGGACGGAGCTGCGGGAGAAAGGGCGCTATAGAGGATCGCTGTGGAGAGCTGCTGCTGTGCTTTGACATCTGAGCTCTGTGGAAAACGATCTCAATACAATTCTGAAAAACGCGACTCTCCGAACGCCAGCCGAACAAGTCTCCACAGCCGAAGCGCTGTGTCTCTTTTCAGCTGGCGATAAACCTTTCCTCGATCCTTTGCGGACTTGTTAAACTGTTCCTGATCAGAATAAAAAACGCTCACGCTAATACACAAGCACCCGTGTCTCGCCAAAGCTGACAAATAAACAGACGGACAAGCCGCACTGCACGTATGAACAGGGGAATGAGCGAGCGAGCGGGGATAGGGCGCCTCCTGCGCTTAAAAGCTTACAGCACCTGGTATTCCCAGGCGGTCCCCCATCCAAGTACTAACCAAGCCCATCCCTGTTTAGCTTCCGAGATCAGGCGTGCTCAAGGGGGTGTGGCCATAAGCGAGAGCAAGGCTCGCTGGCACCCTTCTTATTGAGAGGACAGCTCTGTCCCCTCTTTTACGACGCTGCTTTTTTTCCCTTGCGTTTTTCTCTTCTTCCCACGTTCTCTCTCTTCACTGCCTTCGTCCCCGCTCTATTTCACTTCAGCCTTTCACTCTTGCTTCCTTCCAATGAGGACGGAGCTGCGGGAGAAAGGGCGCTATAGAGGATCGCTGTGGAGAGCTGCTGCTGTGCTTTGACATCTGAGCTCTGTGGAAAACGATCTCAATACAATTCTGAAAAACGCGACTCTCCGAACGCCAGCCGAACAAGTCTCCACAGCCGAAGCGCTGTGTCTCTTTTCAGCTGGCGATAAACCTTTCCTCGATCCTTTGCGGACTTGTAAAACTGTTCCTGATCAGAATAAAAAACGCTCACGCTAATACACAAGCACCCGTGTCTCGCCAAAGCTGAGAAATAAACAGACGGACAAGCCGCACTGCACGTGTGAACAGGGGAATGAGCGAGCGAGCGGGGATAGGGCGCCTCCTGCGCTTAAAAGCTTACAGCACCTGGCATTCCCAGGCGGTCTCCCATCCAAGTACTAACCAGGCCCATCCCTGTTTAGCTTCCAAGATCAGATGAGATCAGGCGTGGTCAAGGGGGTGTGGCCGTAAGCAAGAGCAAGGCTCGCTGGCACCCTTCTTATTGAGAGGACAGCTCCGTCATCTCTTTTACGACGCTGCTTTTTTCCCTTGCGTTTTTCTCTTCTTCCCACGCTCTCTCTCTTCACTGCCTTCGTCCCCGCTCTATTTCACTTCAGCCTTTCACTCTTGCTTTCTTCCAATGAGGACGGAGCTGCGGGAGAAAGGGCGCTATAGAGGATCGCTGTGGAGAGCTGCTGCTGTGCTTTGACATCTGAGCTCTGTGGAAAACGATCTCAATACAATTCTGAAAAACGCGACTCTCCGAACGCCAGCCGAAAAAGTCTCCACAGCCGAAGCGCTGTGTCTCTTTTCAGCTGGCGATAAACCTTTCCTCGATCCTTTGCGGACTTGTAAAACTGTTCCTGATCAGAATAAAAAACGCTCACGCTAATACACAAGCACCCGTGTCTCGCCAAAGCTGACAAATAAAGAGACGGACAAGCCGCACTGCACGTGTGAACAGGGGAATGAGCGAGCGAGCGGGGATAGGGCGCCACCTGCGCTTAAAAGCTTACAGCACCTGGTATTCCCAGGCGGTCTCCCATCCAAATACTAACCAGGCCCATCCCTGTTTAGCTTCCGAGATCAGACGAGATCAGGCGTGCTCAAGGTGGTGTGGCCGTAAGCGAGAGCAAGGCTCGCTGGCACCCTTCTTATTGAGAGGACAGCTCCGTCACCTCTTTTACGACGCTGCTTTTTTTCCCTTGCGTTTTTCTCTTCTTCCCACGTTCTCTCTCTTCACTGCCTTCGTCCCCGCTCTATTTCACTTCAGCCTTTCACTCTTGCTTCCTTCCAAAGAGGACGGAGCTGCGGGAGAAAGGGCGCTATAGAGGATCGCTGTGGAGAGCTGCTGCTGTGCTTTGACATCTGAGCTCTGTGGAAAACGATCTCAATACAATTCTGAAAAACGCGACTCTCCGAACGCCAGCCGAACAAGTCTCCACAGCCGAAGCGCTGTGTCTCTTTTCAGCTGGCGATAAACCTTTCCTCGATCCTTTGCGGACTTGTAAAACTGTTCCTGATCAGAATAAAAAACGCTCACGCTAATACACAAGCACCCGTGTCTCGCCAAAGCTGACAAATAAAGAGACGGACAAGCCGAACTGCACGTGTGAACAGGGGAATGAGCGAGCGAGCGGGGATAGGGCGCCTCCTGCGCTTAAAAGCTTACAGCACCTGGTATTCCCAGGCGGTCTCCCATCCAAGTACTAACCAGGCCCATCCCTGTTTAGCTTCCGAGATCAGACGAGATCAGGCGTGCTCAAGGGGGTGTGGCCGTAAGCCAGCGAAAGGCTCGCTGGCACCCTTCTTATTGAGAGGACAGCTCCGTCACCTCTTTTACGACGCTGCTTTTTTTCTCTTGCGTTTTTCTCTTCTTCCCACGTTCTCTCTCTTCACTGCCTTCGTCCCCGCTCTATTTCACTTCAGCCTTTCACTCTTGCTTCCTTCCAATGAGGACGGAGCTGCGGGAGAAAGGGCGCTATAGAGGATCGCTGTGGAGAGCTGCTGCTGTGCTTTGACATCTGAGCTCTGTGGAAAACGATCTCAATACAATTCTGAAAAACGCGACTCTCCGAACGCCAGCCGAACAAGTCTCCACAGCCGAAGCGCTGTGTCTCTTTTCAGCTGGCGATAAACCTTTCCTCGATCCTTTGCGGACTTGTAAAACTGTTCCTGATCAGAATAAAAAACGCTCACGCTAATACACAAGCACCCGTGTCTCGCCAAAGCTGACAAATAAACAGACGGACAAGCCGCACTGCACGTGTGAACAGGGGAATGAGCGAGCGAGCGGGGATAGGGCGCCTCCTGCGCTTAAAAGCTTACAGCACCTGGTATTCCCAGGCGGTCTCCCATCCAAGTACTAACCAGGCCCATCCCTGTTTAGCTTCCGAGATCAGACGAGATCGGGCGTGCTCAAGGGGGTGTGGCCGTAAGCGAGAGCAAGGCTCGCTGGCACCCTTCTTATTGAGAGGACAGCTCCGTCACCTCTTTTACGACGCTCCTTTTTTTCCCTTGCGTTTTTCTCTTCTTCCCACGTTCTCTCGCTTCACTGCCTTCGTCCCCGCTCTATTTCACTTCAGCCTTTCACTCTTGCTTCCTTCCAATGAGGACGGAGCTGCGGGAGAAAGGGCGCTATAGAGGATCGCTGTGGAGAGCTGCTGCTGTGCTTTGACATCTGAGCTCTGTGGAAAACGATCTCAATACAATTCTGAAAAACGCGACTCTCCGAACGCCAGCCGAACAAGTCTCCACAGCCGAAGCGCTGTGTCTCTTTTCAGCTGGCGATAAACCTTTCCTCGATTCTTTGCGGACTTGTTAAACTGTTCCTGATCAGAATAAAAAACGCTCACGCTAATACACAAGCACCCGTGTCTCGCCAAAGCTGACAAATAAACAGACGGACAAGCCGCACTGCACGTGTGAACAGGGGAATGAGCGAGCGAGCGGGGATAGGGCGCCTCCTGCGCTTAAAAGCTTGCAGCACCTGGTATTCCCAGGCGGTCTCCCATCCAAGTACTAACCAGGCCCATCCCTGTTTAGATTCCGAGATCAGACGAGATCAGGCGTGCTCAAGGGAGTGTGGCCGTAAGCGAGAGCAAGGTTCGCTGGCACCCTTCTTATTGAGAGGACAGCTCCGTCACCTCTTTTTCGACACTGCTTTTTTTCCCTTGCGTTTTTCTCTTCTTCCCACGTTCTCTCTCTTCACTGCCTTCGTCCCCGCTCTATTTCACTTCAGCCTTTCACTTTTGCTTCCTTCCAATGAGGACGGAGCTGCGGGAGAAAGGGCGCTATAGAGGATCGCTGTGGAGAGCTGCTGCTGTGCTTTGACATCTGAGCTCTGTGGAAAACGATCTCAATAAAATTCTGAAAAACGCGACTCTCCGAACGCCAGCCGAACAAGTCTCCACAGCCGAAGCGCTGTGTCTCTTTTCAGCTGGCGATAAACCTTTCCTCGATCCTTTGCGGACTTGTAAAACTGTTCCTGATCAGAATAAAAAACGCTCACGCTAATACACAAGTACCCGTGTCTCGCCAAAGCTGACAAATAAACAGACGGACAAGCTGCACTGCACGTGTGAACAGGGGAATGAGCGAGCGAGCAGGGATAGGGCGCCTCCTGCGCTTAAAAGCTTACAGCACCTGGTATTCCCAGGCGGTCTCCCATCCAAGTACTAACCAGGCCCATCCCTGTTTAGCTTCCGAGATCAGACGAGATCAGGCGTGCTCAAGGGGGTGTGGCCGTAAGCGAGCGCAAGGCTCGCTGGCACCCTTCTTATTGAGAGGACAGCTCCGTCACCTCTTTTACGACGCTGCTTTTTTTCCCTTGCGTTTTTCTCTTCTTCCCACGTTCTCTCTTCACTGCCTTCGTCCCCGCTCTATTTCACTTCAGCCTTTCACTCTTGCTTCCTTCCAATGAGGACGGAGCTGCGGGAGAAAGGGCGCTATAGAGGATCGCTGTGGAGAGCTGCTGCTGTGCTTTGACATCTGAGCTCTGTGGAAAACGATCTCAATACAATTCTGAAAAACGCGACTCTCCGAACGCCAGCCGAACAAGTCTCCACAGCCGAAGCGCTGTGTCTCTTTTCAGCTGGCGATAAACCTTTCCTCGATCCTTTGCGGACTTGTAAAACTGTTCATGATCAGAATAAAAAACGCTCACGCTAATACACAAGCACCCGCGTCTCGCCAAAGCTGACAAATAAACAGACGGACAAGCCGCACTGCACGTGTGAACAGGGGAATGAGCGAGCGAGCGGGGATAGGGCGCCTCCTGCGCTTAAAAGCTTACAGCACCTGGTATTCCCAGGCGGTCTCCCATCCAAGTACTAACCAGGCCCATCCCTGTTTAGCGTCCGAGATCAGACGAGATCAGGCGTGCTCAAGGGGGTGTGGCCGTAAGCAAGAGCAAGGCTCGCTGGCACCCTTCTTATTGAGAGGACAGCTCCGTCACCTCTTTTACGACGCTGCTCTTTTTCCCTTGCGTTTTTCTCTTCTTCCCACGTTCTCTCTCTTCACTGCCTTCGTCCCCGCTCTATTTCACTTCAGCCTTTCACTCTTGCTTCCTTCCAATGAGGACGGAGCTGCGGGAGAAAGGGCGCTATAGAGGATCGCTGTGGAGAGCTGCTGCTGTGCTTTGACATCTGAGCTCTGTGGAAAACGATCTCAATACAATTCTGAAAAACGCAACTCTCCGAACGCCAGCCGAACAAGTCTCCACAGCCGAAGCGCTGTGTCTCTTTTCAGCTGGCGATAAACTTTTCCTCGATCCTTTGCGGACTTGTTAAACTGTTCATGATCAGAATAAAAAACGCTCACGCTAATACACAAGCACCCGTGTCTCGCCAAAGCTGACAAATAAACAGACGGACAAGCCGCACTGCACGTGTGAACAGGGGAATGAGCGAGCGAGCGGGGATAGGGCGCCTCCCGCGCTTAAAAGCTTACAGCACCTGGTATTCCCAGGCGGTCTCCCATCCAAGTACTAACCAGGCCCATCCCTGTTTAGCGTCCGAGATCAGACGAGATCAGGCGTGCTCAAGGGGGTGTGGCCGTAAGCGAGAGCAAGGCTCGCTGGCACCCTTCTTATTGAGAGGACAGCTCCGTCACCTCTTTTACGACGCTGCTCTTTTTCCCTTGCGTTTTTCTCTTCTTCCCACGTTCTCTCTCTTCACTGCCTTCGTCCCCGCTCTATTTCACTTCAGCCTTTCACTCTTGCTTCCTTCCAATGAGGACGGAGCTGCGGGAGATAGGGCGCTATAGAGGATCGCTGTGGAGAGCTGCTGCTGTGCTTTGACATCTGAGCTCTGTGGAAAACGATCTCAATACAATTCTGAAAAACGCGACTCTCCGAACGCCAGCCGAACAAGTCTCCACAGCCGAAGCGCTGTGTCTCTTTTCAGCTGGCGATAAACCTTTCCGCGATACTTTGCGGACTTGTTAAACTGTTCCTGATCAGAATAAAAAACGCTCACGCTATTACACAAGCACCCGTGTCTCGCCAAAGCTGACAAATAAACAGACGGACAAGCTGCACTGCACGTGTGAACAGGGGAATGAGCCAGCGAGCGGGGATAGGGCGCCTCCTGCGCTTAAAAGCTTAAAGCACCTGGTATTCCCAGGCGGTCTCTTATCCAAGTACTAACCAGGCCCATCCCTGTTTAGCTTCAGAGATCAGACAAGATCAGGCGTGCTCAAGGGGGTGTGGCCGTAAGCGAGAGCAAGGCTCGCTGGCACCCTTCTTATTGAGAGGACAGCTCTGTCACCTCTTTTACGACGCTGCTTTTTTCCCTTGCGTTTTTCTCTTCTTTCCACGTTCTCTCTCTTCACTGCCTTCGTCCCCGCTCTATTTCACTTCAGCCTTTCACTCTTGCTTCCTTCCAATGAGGACGGAGCTGCGGGAGAAAGGGCGCTATAGAGGATCGCTGTGGAGAGCTGCTGCTGTGCTTTGACATCTGAGCTCTGTGGAAAACGATCTCAATACAATTCTGAAAAACGCGACTCTCCGAACGCCAGCCGAACAAGTCTCCACAGCCGAAGCGCTGTGTCTCTTTTCAGCTGGCGATAAACCTTTCCTCGATCCTTTGCGGACTTGTAAAACTGTTCCTGATCAGAATAAAAAACGCTCACGCTATTACACAAGCACCCGTGTCTCGCCAAAGCTGACAAATAAACAGACGGACAAGCCGCACTGCACGTGTGAACAGGGGAATGAGCCAGCGAGCGGGGATAGGGCGCCTCCTTAAAAGCTTACAGCACCTGGTATTCCCAGGCGGTCTCCCATCCAAGTACTAACCAGGCCCATCCCTGTTTAGCTTCCGAGATCAGACGAGATCAGGCGTGCTCAAGGGGGTGTTGCCGTAAGAAAGACCAAGGCTCGCTGGCACCCTTCTTATTGAGAGGACAGCTCCGTCACCTCTTTTACGAAGCTGCTTTTTTTCCCTTGCGTTTTTCTCTTCTTCCCACGTTCTCTCTCTTCACTGCCTTCGTCCCCGCTCTATTTCACTTCAGCCTTTCACTCTTGCTTCCTTCCAATGAGGACGGAGCTGCGGGAGAAAGGGCGCTATAGAGGATCGCTGTGGAGAGCTGCTGCTGTGCTTTGACATCTGAGCTCTGTGGAAAACGATCTCAATACAATTCTGAAAAACGCGACTCTCCGAACGCCAGCCGAACAAGTCTCCACAGCCTAAGCGCTGTGTCTCTTTTCAGCTGGCGATAAACCTTTCCTCGATCCTTTGCGGACTTGTAAAACTGTTCCTGATCAGAATAAAAAACGCTCACGCTAATACACAAGCACCCGTGTCTCACCAAAGCTGACAAATAGACGGACAAGCCGCACTGCACGTGTGAACAGGGGAATGAGCGAGCGAGCGGGGATAGGGCGCCTCCTGCGCTTAAAAGCTTACAGCACCTGGTATTCCCAGGCGGTCTCCCATCCAAGTACTAACCAGGCCCATCCCTGTTTAGCTTCCGAGATCAGACGAGATCAGGCGTGCTCAAGGGGGTGTGGCCATAAGCGAGAGCAAGGCTCGCTGGCACCCTTCTTATTGAGAGGACAGCTCAGTCACCTCTTTTACGACGCTGCTTTTTTTCCCTTGCGTTTTTCTCTTCTTCCCACGTTCTCTCTCTTCACTGCCTTCGTCCCCGCTCTATTTCACTTCAGCCTTTCACTCTTGCTTCCTTCCAATGAGGACGGAGCTGCGGGAGAAAGGGCGCTATAGAGGATCGCTGTGGAGAGCTGCTGCTGTGCTTTGACATCTGAGTTCTGTGGAAAACGATCTCAATACAATTCTGAAAAACGCGACTCTCCGAACGCCAGCCAAACAAGTCTCCACAGCCGAAGCGCTGTGTCTCTTTTCAGCTGGCGATAAACCTTTCTTCGATCCTTTGCGGACTTGTAAAACTGTTCCTGATCAGAATAAAAAACGCTCACGCTAATACACAAGCACCCGTGTCTCGCCAAAGCTGACAAATAAACAGACGGACAAGCCGCACTTCACGTGTGAACAGGGGAATGAGCGAGCGAGCGGGGATAGGGCGCCTCCTGCGCTTAAAAGCTTACAGCACCTGGTATTCCCAGGCGGTCTCCCATCCAAGTACTAACCAGGCCCATCCCTGTTTAGCTTCCGAGATCAGAGAGATCAGGTGTGCTCAAGGGGGTGTGGCCGTAAGCGAGAGCAAAGCTCGCTGGCACCCTTCTTATTGAGAGGACAGCTCCGTCACCTCTTTTACGACGCTGCTTTTTTTCCCTTGCGTTTTTCTCTTCTTCCCACGTTCTCTCTCTTCACTGCCTTCTTCCCCGCTCTATTTCACTTCAGCCTTTCACTCTTGCTTCCTTCCAATGAGGACGGAGCTGCGGGACATAGGGCGCTATAGAGGATCGCTGTGGAGAGCTGCTGCTGTGCTTTGACATCTGAGCTCTGTGGAAAACGATCTCAATACAATTCTGAAAAACGCGACTCTCCGAACGCCAGCCGAACAAGTCTCCACAGCCGAAGCGCTGTGTCTCTTTTCAGCTGGCGATAAACCTTTCCTCGATCCTTTGCGGACTTGTTAAACTGTTCCTGATCAGAATAAAAAACGCTCACGCTAATACACAAGCACCCGTGTCTCGCCAAAGCTGACAAATAAACAGACGGACAAGCCGCACTGCACGTGTGAACAGGGGAATGAGCGAGCGAGCGGGGATAGGGCGCCTCCTGCGCTTAAAAGCTTACAGCACCTGGTATTCCCAGGCGGTCTCCCATCCAAGTACTAACCAGGCCCATCCCTGTTTAGCTTCCGAGATCAGACGAGATCAGGCATGCTCAAGGGGGTGTGGCCGTAAGCAAGAGCAAGGCTTGCTGGCACCCTTCTTATTGAGAGGACAGCTCCGTCACCTCTTTTACGACGCTGCTTTTTTTCCCTTGCGTTTTTCTCTTCTTCCCACGTTCTCTCTCTTCACTGCCTTCGTCCCGCTCTATTTCACTTCAGCCTTTCACTCTTGCTTCCTTCCAATGAGGACGGAGCTGCGGGAGAAAGGGCGCTATAGAGGATCGCTGTGGAGAGCTGCTGCTGTGCTTTGACATCTGAGCTCTGTGGAAAACGATCTCAATACAATTCTGAAAAACGCGACTCTCCGAACGCCAGCCGAACAAGTCTCCACAGCCGAAGCGCTGTGTCTCTTTTCAGCTGGCGATAAACCTTTCGTCGATCCTTTGCGGACTTGTTAAACTGTTCATGATCAGAATAAAAAACGCTCACGCTAATACACAAGCACCCGTGTCTCGCCAAAGCTGACAAATAAACAGACGGACAAGCCGCACTGCACGTGTGAACAGGGGAATGAGCGAGCGAGCGGGGATAGGGCGCCTCCTGCGCTTAAAAGCTTACAGCACCTGGTATTCCCAGGCGGTCTCCCATCCAAGTACTAACCAGGCCCATCCCTGTTTAGCTTCCGAGATCAGACAAGATCAGGCGTGCTCAAGGGGGTGTGGCCGTAAGCTAGACCAAAGCTCGCTGGCACCCTTCTTATTGAGAGGACAGCTCCGTCACCTCTTTTACGACGCTGCTTTTTTTCCCTTGCGTTTTTCTCTTCTTCCCACGTTCTCTCTCTTCACTGCCTTCGTCCCCGCTCTATTTCACTTCAGCCTTTCACTCTTGCTTCCTTCCAATGAGGACGGAGCTGCGGGAGAAAGGGCGCTATAGAGGATCGCTGTGGAGAGCTGCTGCTGTGCTTTGACATCTGAGCTCTGTGGAAAACGATCTCAATACAATTCTGAAAAACGCGACTCTCCGAACGCCAGCCGAACAAGTCTCCACAGCCGAAGCGCTGTGTCTCTTTTCAGCTGGCGATAAACCTTTCCTCGATCCTTTGCGGACTTGTAAAACTGTTCCTGATCAGAATAAAAAACGCTCACGCTAATACACAAGCACCCGTGTCTCGCCAAAGCTGACAAATAAACAGACGGACAAGCCGCACTGCACATGTGAACAGGGGAATGAGCGAGCGAGCGGGGATAGGGCGCCTCCTGCGCTTAAAAGCTTACAGCACCTGGTATTCCCAGGCGGTCTCCCATCCAAGTACTAACCAGGCCCATCCCTGTTTAGCTTCCGAGATCAGACGAGATCAGGCGTGCTCAAGGGGGTGTGGCCGTAAGCGAGAGCAAGGCTCGCTGGCACCCTTCTTATTGAGAGGACAGCTCCGTCACCTCTTTTACGACGCTGCTCTTTTTCCCTTGCGTTTTTCTCTTCTTCCCACGTTCTCTCTCTTCACTGCCTTCGTCCCCGCTCTATTTCACTTCAGCCTTTCACTCTTGCTTCCTTCCAATGAGGACGGAGCTGCGGGAGATAGGGCGCTATAGAGGATCGCTGTGGAGAGCTGCTGCTGTGCTTTGACATCTGAGCTCTGTGGAAAACGATCTCAATACAATTCTGAAAAACGCGACTCTCCGAACGCCAGCCGAACAAGTCTCCACAGCCGAAGCGCTGTGTCTCTTTTCAGCTGGCGATAAACCTTTCCGCGATACTTTGCGGACTTGTTAAACTGTTCCTGATCAGAATAAAAAACGCTCACGCTATTACACAAGCACCCGTGTCTCGCCAAAGCTGACAAATAAACAGACGGACAAGCTGCACTGCACGTGTGAACAGGGGAATGAGCCAGCGAGCGGGGATAGGGCGCCTCCTGCGCTTAAAAGCTTACAGCACCTGGTATTCCCAGGCGGTCTCCCATCCAAGTACTAACCAGGCCCATCCCTGTTTAGCTTCCGAGATCAGACGAGATCAGGCGTGCTCAAGGGGGTGTTGCCGTAAGAAAGACCAAGGCTCGCTGGCACCCTTCTTATTGAGAGGACAGCTCCGTCACCTCTTTTACGACGCTGCTTTTTTTCCCTTGCGTTTTTCTCTTCTTCCCACGTTCTCTCTCTTCACTGCCTTCGTCCCCGCTCTATTTCACTTCAGCCTTTCACTCTTGCTTCCTTCCAATGAGGACGGAGCTGCGGGAGAAAGGGCGCTATAGAGGATCGCTGTGGAGAGCTGCTGCTGTGCTTTGACATCTGAGCTCTGTGGAAAACGATCTCAATACAATTCTGAAAAACGCGACTCTCCGAACGCCAGCCGAACAAGTCTCCACAGCCTAAGCGCTGTGTCTCTTTTCAGCTGGCGATAAACCTTTCCTCGATCCTTTGCGGACTTGTAAAACTGTTCCTGATCAGAATAAAAAACGCTCACGCTAATACACAAGCACCCGTGTCTCGCCAAAGCTGACAAATAAACAGACGGACAAGCCGCACTTCACGTGTGAACAGGGGAATGAGCGAGCGAGCGGGGATAGGGCGCCTCCTGCGCTTAAAAGCTTACAGCACCTGGTATTCCCAGGCGGTCTCCCATCCAAGTACTAACCAGGCCCATCCCTGTTTAGCTTCCGAGATCAGAGAGATCAGGTGTGCTCAAGGGGGTGTGGCCGTAAGCGAGAGCAAAGCTCGCTGGCACCCTTCTTATTGAGAGGACAGCTCCGTCACCTCTTTTACGACGCTGCTTTTTTTCCCTTGCGTTTTTCTCTTCTTCCCACGTTCTCTCTCTTCACTGCCTTCTTCCCCGCTCTATTTCACTTCAGCCTTTCACTCTTGCTTCCTTCCAATGAGGACGGAGCTGCGGGAGATAGGGCGCTATAGAGGATCGCTGTGGAGAGCTGCTGCTGTGCTTTGACATCTGAGCTCTGTGGAAAACGATCTCAATACAATTCTGAAAAACGCGACTCTCCGAACGCCAGCCGAACAAGTCTCCACAGCCGAAGCGCTGTGTCTCTTTTCAGCTGGCGATAAACCTTTCCTCGATCCTTTGCGGACTTGTTAAACTGTTCCTGATCAGAATAAAAAACGCTCACGCTAATACACAAGCACCCGTGTCTCGCCAAAGCTGACAAATAAACAGACGGACAAGCCGCACTGCACGTGTGAACAGGGGAATGAGCGAGCGAGCGGGGATAGGGCGCCTCCTGCGCTTAAAAGCTTACAGCACCTGGTATTCCCAGGCGGTCTCCCATCCAAGTACTAACCAGGCCCATCCCTGTTTAGCTTCCGAGATCAGACGAGATCAGGCATGCTCAAGGGGGTGTGGCCATAAGCAAGAGCAAGGCTTGCTGGCACCCTTCTTATTGAGAGGACAGCTCCGTCACCTCTTTTACGACGCTGCTTTTTTTCCCTTGCGTTTTTCTCTTCTTCCCACGTTCTCTCTCTTCACTGCCTTCGTCCCGCTCTATTTCACTTCAGCCTTTCACTCTTGCTTCCTTCCAATGAGGACGGAGCTGCGGGAGAAAGGGCGCTATAGAGGATCGCTGTGGAGAGCTGCTGCTGTGCTTTGACATCTGAGCTCTGTGGAAAACGATCTCAATACAATTCTGAAAAACGCGACTCTCCGAACGCCAGCCGAACAAGTCTCCACAGCCGAAGCGCTGTGTCTCTTTTCAGCTGGCGATAAACCTTTCGTCGATCCTTTGCGGACTTGTTAAACTGTTCATGATCAGAATAAAAAACGCTCACGCTAATACACAAGCACCCGTGTCTCGCCAAAGCTGACAAATAAACAGACGGACAAGCCGCACTGCACGTGTGAACAGGGGAATGAGCGAGCGAGCGGGGATAGGGCGCCTCCTGCGCTTAAAAGCTTACAGCACCTGGTATCCCCAGGCGGTCTCCCATCCAAGAACTAACCAGGCCCATCCCTGTTTAGCTTCCGAGATCAGACGAGATCAGGCGTGCTCAAGGGGGTGTGGCCATAAGCAAGAGCAAGGCTCGCTGGCACCCTTCTTATTGAGAGGACAGCTCAGTCACCTCTTTTACGACGCTGCTTTTTTTCCCTTGCGTTTTTCTCTTCTTCCCACGTTCTCTCTCTTCACTGCCTTCGTCCCCGCTCTATTTCACTTCAGCCTTTCACTCTTGCTTCCTTCCAATGAGGACGGAGCTGCGGGAGAAAGGGCGCTATAGAGGATCGCTGTGGAGAGCTGCTGCTGTGCTTTGACATCTGAGCTCTGTGGAAAACGATCTCAATACAATTCTGAAAAACGCGACTCTCCGAACGCCAGCCGAACAAGTCTCCACAGCCGAAGCGTTGTGTCTCTTTTCAGCTGGCGATAAACCTTTCCTCGATCCTTTGCGGACTTGTAAAACTGTTCCTGATCAGAATAAAAAACGCTCACGCTAATACACAAGCACCCGTGTCTCGCCAAAGCTGACAAATAAAAAGACGGACAAGCCGCACTGCACGTGTGATCAGGGGAATGAGCGAGCGAGCGGGGATAGGGCGCCTCCTTGCGCTTAAAAGCTTACAGCACCTGGTATTCCCAGGCGGTCTCCCATCCAAGTACTAACCAGGCCCATCCCTGTTTAGCTTCCGAGATCAGACAAGATCAGGTGTGCTCAAGGGGGTGTGGCCGTAAGCGAGAGCAAGGCTCGCTGGCACCCTTCTTATTGAGAGGACAGCTCCGTCACCTCTTTTATGACGCTGCTTTTTTTCCCTTGCGTTTTTCTCTTCTTCCCACGTTCTCTCTCTTCACTGCCTTCGTCCCCGCTCTATTTCACTTCAGCCTTTCACTCTTGCTTCCTTCCAATGAGGACGGAGCTGCGGGAGAAAGGGCGCTATAGAGGATCGCTGTGGAGAGCTGCTGCTGTGCTTTGACATCTGAGCTCTGTGGAAAACGATCTCAATACAATTCTGAAAAACGCGACTCTCCGAACGCCAGCCGAACAAGTCTCCACAGCCGAAGCGCTGTGTCTCTTTTCAGCTGGCGATAAACCTTTCTTCGATCTTTTGCGGACTTGTAAAACTGTTCCTGATCAGAATAAAAAACGCTCACGCTAATACACAAGCACCCGCGTCTCGCCAAAGCTGACAAATAAACAGACGGACAAGCCGCACTGCACGTGTGAACAGGGGAATGAGCGAGCGAGCGGGGATAGGGCGCCTCCTGCGCTTAAAAGCTTACAGGACCTGGTATTCCCAGGCGGTCTCCCATCCAAGTACTAACCAGGTCCATCCCTGTTTAGCTTCCGAGATCAGACGAGATCAGGCGTGCTCAAGGGGGTGTGGCCGTAAGCGAGAGCAAGGCTCGCTGGCACCCTTCTTATTGAGAGGACAGCTCCGTCACCTCTTTTATGACGCTGCTCTTTTTCCCTTGCGTTTTTCTCTTCTTCCCACGTTCTCTCTCTTCACTGCCTTCGTCCCCGCTCTATTTCACTTCAGCCTTTCACTCTTGCTTCCTTCCAATGAGGACGGAGCTGCGGGAGAAAGGGCGCTATAGAGGATCGCTGTGGAGAGCTGCTGCTGTGCTTTGACATCTGAGCTCTGTGGAAAACGATCTCAATACAATTCTGAAAAACGCGACTCTCCGAACGCCAGCCGAACATGTCTCCACAGCCAAAGCGCTGTGTCTCTTTTCAGCTGGCGATAAACCTTTCCTCGATCCTTTGCGGACTTGTAAAACTGTTCCTGATCAGAATAAAAAACGCTCACGCTAATACACAAGCACCCGTGTCTCGCCAAAGCTGACAAATAAACAGACGGACAAGCCGCACTGCACGTGTGAACAGGGGAATGAGCGAGCGAGCGGGGATAGGGCGCCTCCTGCGCTTAAAAGCTTACAGCACCTGGTATTCCCAGGCGGTCTCCCATCCAAGTACTAACCAGGCCCATCCCTGTTTAGCTTCCGAGATCAGATGAGATCAGGCGTGCTCAAGGGGGTGTGGCCGTAAGCTAGAGCAAGGCTCGCTGGCACCCTTCTTATTGAGAGGACAGCTCCGTCACCTCTTTTACGACGCTGCTTTTTTTCCCTTGCGTTTTTCTCTTCTTCCCACGTTCTCTCTCTTCACTGCCTTCGTCCCCGCTCTATTTCACTTCAGCCTTTCACTCTTGCTTCCTTCCAATGAGGACGGAGCTGCGGGAGAAAGGGCGCTATAGAGGATCGCTGTGGAGAGCTGCTGCTGTGCTTTGACATCTGAGCTCTGTGGAAAACGATCTCAATACAATTCTGAAAAACGCGACTCTCCGAACGCCAGCCGAACAAGTCTCCACAGCCTAAGCGCTGTGTCTCTTTTCAGCTGGCGATAAACCTTTCCTCGATCCTTTGCGGACTTGTAAAACTGTTCCTGATCAGAATAAAAAACGCTCACGCTAATACACAAGCACCCGCGTCTCGCCAAAGCTGACAAATAAACAGACGGACAAGCCGCACTGCACGTGTGAACAGGGGAATGAGCGAGGGAGCGGGGATAGGGCGCCTCCTGCGCTTAAAAGCTTACAGCACCTGGTATTCCCAGGCGGTCTCCCATCCAAGTACTAACCAGGCCCATCCCTGTTTAGCTTCCGAGATCAGACGAGATCAGGCGTGCTCAAGGGGGTGTGGCCGTAAGCAAGAGCAAGGCTCGCTGGCACCCTTCTTATTGAGAGGACAGCTCTGTCACCTCTTTTACGACGCTGCATTTTTTCCCTTGCGTTTTTCTCTTCTTCCCACGTTCTCTCTCTTCACTGCCTTCGTCCCCGCTCTATTTCACTTCAGCCTTTCACTTTTGCTTCCTTCCAATGAGGACGGAGCTGCGGGAGAAAGGGCGCTATAGAGGATCGCTGTGGAGAGCTGCTGCTGTGCTTTGACATCTGAGCTCTGTGGAAAACGATCTCAATACAATTCTGAAAAACGCGACTCTCCGAACGCCAGCCGAACAAGTCTCCACAGCCGAAGCGCTGTGTCTCTTTTCAGCTGGCGATAAACCTTTCCTCGATCCTTTGCGGACTTGTAAAACTGTTCCTGATCAGAATAAAAAACGCTCACGCTAATACACAAGCACCCGTGTCTCGCCAAAGCTGTCAAATAAACAGACGGACAAGCCGCACTGCACGTGTGAACAGGGGAATGAGCGAGCGAGCGGGGATAGGGCGCCTCCTGCGCTTAAAAGCTTACAGCACCTGGTATTCCCAGGCGGTCTCCCATCCAAGTACTAACCAGGCCCATCCCTGTTTAGCTTCCGAGATCAGACGAGATCAGGCGTGCTCAAGGGGGTGTGGCCGTAAGCGAGAGCAAGGCTCGCTGGCACCCCTCTTATTGAGAGGACAGCTCCGTCACCTCTTTTACGACGCTGCTTTTTTTCCCTTGCGTTTTTCTCTTCTTCCCACGTTCTCTCTCTTCAATGCCTTCGTCCCCGCTCTATTTCACTTCAGCCTTTCACTCTTGCTTCCTTCCAATGAGGACGGAGCTGCGGGAGAAAGGGCGCTATAGAGGATCGCTGTGGAGAGCTGCTGCTGTGCTTTGACATCTGAGCTCTGTGGAAAACGATCTCAATACAATTCTGAAAAACGCGACTCTCCGAACGCCAGCCGAACAAGTCTCCACAGCCTAAGCGCTGTGTCTCTTTTCAGCTGGCGATAAACCTTTCCTCGATCCTTTGCGGACTTGTAAAACTGTTCCTGATCAGAATAAAAAACGCTCACGCTAATACACAAGCACCCGTGTCTCACCAAAGCTGACAAATAGACGGACAAGCCGCACTGCACGTGTGAACAGGGGAATGAGCGAGCGAGCGGGGATAGGGCGCCTCCTGCGCTTAAAAGCTTACAGCACCTGGTATTCCCAGGCGGTCTCCCATCCAAGTACTAACCAGGCCCATCCCTGTTTAGCTTCCGAGATCAGACGAGATCAGGCGTGCTCAAGGGGGTGTGGCCATAAGCGAGAGTAAGGCTCGCTGGCACCCTTCTTATTGAGAGGACAGCTCCGTCACCTCTTTTACGACGCTGCTTTTTTTCCCTTGCGTTTTTCTCTTCTTCCCACGTTCTCTCTCTTCACTGCCTTCGTCCCCGCTCTATTTCACTTCAGCCTTTCACTCTTGCTTCCTTCCAATGAGGACGGAGCTGCGGGAGAAAGGGCGCTATAGAGGATCGCTGTGGAGAGCTGCTGCTGTGCTTTGACATCTGAGTTCTGTGGAAAACGATCTCAATACAATTCTGAAAAACGCGACTCTCCGAACGCCAGCCAAACAAGTCTCCACATCCGAAGCGCTGTGTCTCTTTTCAGCTGGCGATAAACCTTTCTTCGATCCTTTGCGGACTTGTAAAACTGTTCCTGATCAGAATAAAAAACGCTCACGCTAATACACAAGCACCCGTGTCTCGCCAAAGCTGACAAATAAACAGACGGACAAGCCGCACTTCACGTGTGAACAGGGGAATGAGCGAGCGAGCGGGGATAGGGCGCCTCCTGCGCTTAAAAGCTTACAGCACCTGGTATTCCCAGGCGGTCTCCCATCCAAGTACTAACCAGGCCCATCCCTGTTTAGCTTCCGAGATCAGAGAGATCAGGTGTGCTCAAGGGGGTGTGGCCGTAAGCGAGAGCAAAGCTCGCTGGCACCCTTCTTATTGAGAGGACAGCTCCGTCACCTCTTTTACGACGCTGCTTTTTTTCCCTTGCGTTTTTCTCTTCTTCCCACGTTCTCTCTCTTCACTGCCTTCTTCCCCGCTCTATTTCACTTCAGCCTTTCACTCTTGCTTCCTTCCAATGAGGACGGAGCTGCGGGAGATAGGGCGCTATAGAGGATCGCTGTGGAGAGCTGCTGCTGTGCTTTGACATCTGAGCTCTGTGGAAAACGATCTCAATACAATTCTGAAAAACGCGACTCTCCGAACGCCAGCCGAACAAGTCTCCACAGCCGAAGCGCTGTGTCTCTTTTCAGCTGGCGATAAACCTTTCTTCGATCCTTTGCGGACTTGTAAAACTGTACCTGATCAGAATAAAAAACGCTCACGCTAATACACAAGCACCCGTGTCTCGCCAAAGCTGACAAATAAACAGACGGACAAGCCGCACTGCACGTGTGATCAGGGGAATGAGCGAGCGAGCGGGGATAGGGCGCCTCCTGCGCTTAAAAGCTTACAGCACCTGGTATTCCCAGGCGGTCTCCCATCCAAGTACTAACCAGGCCCATCCCTGTTTAGCTTCCGAGTTCAGACAAGATCAGGTGTGCTCAAGGGGGTGTGGCCGTAAGCGAGAGCAAGGCTCGCTGGCACCCTTCTTATTGAGAGGACAGCTCCGTCACCTCTTTTATGACGCTGCTTTTTTTCCCTTGCGTTTTTCTCTTCTTCCCACGTTCTCTCTCTTCACTGCCTTCGTCCCCGCTCTATTTCACTTCAGCCTTTCACTCTTGCTTCCTTCCAATGAGGACGGAGCTGCGGGAGAAAGGGCGCTATAGAGGATCGCTGTGGAGAGCTGCTGCTGTGCTTTGACATCTGAGCTCTGTGGAAAACGATCTCAATACAATTCTGAAAAACGCGACTCTCCGAACGCCAGCCGAACAAGTCTCCACAGCCGAAGCGCTGTGTCTCTTTTCAGCTGGCGATAAACCTTTCTTCGATCTTTTGCGGACTTGTAAAACTGTTCCTGATCAGAATAAAAAACGCTCACGCTAATACACAAGCACCCGCGTCTCGCCAAAGCTGACAAATAAACAGACGGACAAGCCGCACTGCACGTGTGAACAGGGGAATGAGCGAGGGAGCGGGGATAGGGCGCCTCCTGCGCTTAAAAGCTTACAGCACCTGGTATTCCCAGGCGGTCTCCCATCCAAGTACTAACCAGGCCCATCCCTGTTTAGCTTCCGAGATCAGACGAGATCAGGCGTGCTCAAGGGGGTGTGGCCGTAAGCAAGAGCAAGGCTCGCTGGCACCCTTCTTATTGAGAGGACAGCTCTGTCACCTCTTTTACGACGCTGCATTTTTTCCCTTGCGTTTTTCTCTTCTTCCCACGTTCTCTCTCTTCACTGCCTTCGTCCCCGCTCTATTTCACTTCAGCCTTTCACTTTTGCTTCCTTCCAATGAGGACGGAGCTGCGGGAGAAAGGGCGCTATAGAGGATCGCTGTGGAGAGCTGCTGCTGTGCTTTGACATCTGAGCTCTGTGGAAAACGATCTCAATACAATTCTGAAAAACGCGACTCTCCGAACGCCAGCCGAACAAGTCTCCACAGCCGAAGCGCTGTGTCTCTTTTCAGCTGGCGATAAACCTTTCCTCGATCCTTTGCGGACTTGTAAAACTGTTCCTGATCAGAATAAAAAACGCTCACGCTAATACACAAGCACCCGTGTCTCGCCAAAGCTGTCAAATAAACAGACGGACAAGCCGCACTGCACGTGTGAACAGGGGAATGAGCGAGCGAGCGGGGATAGGGCGCCTCCTGCGCTTAAAAGCTTACAGCACCTGGTATTCCCAGGCGGTCTCCCATCCAAGTACTAACCAGGCCCATCCCTGTTTAGCTTCCGAGATCAGACGAGATCAGGCGTGCTCAAGGGGGTGTGGCCGTAAGCGAGAGCAAGGCTCGCTGGCACCCCTCTTATTGAGAGGACAGCTCCGTCACCTCTTTTACGACGCTGCTTTTTTTCCCTTGCGTTTTTCTCTTCTTCCCACGTTCTCTCTCTTCACTGCCTTCGTCCCCGCTCTATTTCACTTCAGCCTTTCACTCTTGCTTCCTTCCAATGAGGACGGAGCTGCGGGAGAAAGGGCGCTATAGAGGATCGCTGTGGAGAGCTGCTGCTGTGCTTTGACATCCGAGCTCTGTGGAAAACGATCTCAATACAATTCTGAAAAACGCGACTCTCCGAACGCCAGCCGAACAAGTCTCCACAGCCTAAGCGCTGTGTCTCTTTTCAGCTGGCGATAAACCTTTCCTCGATCCTTTGCGGACTTGTAAAACTGTTCCTGATCAGAATAAAAAACGCTCACGCTAATACACAAGCACCCGTGTCTCACCAAAGCTGACAAATAGACGGACAAGCCGCACTGCACGTGTGAACAGGGGAATGAGCGAGCGAGCGGGGATAGGGCGCCTCCTGCGCTTAAAAGCTTACAGCACCTGGCATTCCCAGGCGGTCTCCCATCCAAGTACTAACCAGGCCCATCCCTGTTTAGCTTCCGAGATCAGACGAGATCAGGCGTGCTCAAGGGGGTGTGGCCATAAGCGAGAGCAAGGCTCGCTGGCACCCTTCTTATTGAGAGGACAGCTCCGTCACCTCTTTTACGACGCTGCTTTTTTTCCCTTGCGTTTTTCTCTTCTTCCCACGTTCTCTCTCTTCACTGCCTTCGTCCCCGCTCTATTTCACTTCAGCCTTTCACTCTTGCTTCCTTCCAATGAGGACGGAGCTGCGGGAGAAAGGGCGCTATAGAGGATCGCTGTGGAGAGCTGCTGCTGTGCTTTGACATCTGAGTTCTGTGGAAAACGATCTCAATACAATTCTGAAAAACGCGACTCTCCGAACGCCAGCCAAACAAGTCTCCACAGCCGAAGCGCTGTGTCTCTTTTCAGCTGGCGATAAACCTTTCTTCGATCCTTTGCGGACTTGTAAAACTGTTCCTGATCAGAATAAAAAACGCTCACGCTAATACACAAGCACCCGTGTCTCGCCAAAGCTGACAAATAAACAGACGGACAAGCCGCACTGCACGTGTGAACAGGGGAATGAGCGAGCGAGCGGGGATAGGGCGCCTCCTGCGCTTAAAAGCTTACAGCACCTGGTATTCCCAGGCGGTCTCCCATCCAAGTACTAACCAGGCCCATCCCTGTTTAGCTTCCGAGATCAGAGAGATCAGGTGTGCTCAAGGGGGTGTGGCCGTAAGCGAGAGCAAAGCTCGCTGGCACCCTTCTTATTGAGAGGACAGCTCCGTCACCTCTTTTACGACGCTGCTTTTTTTCCCTTGCGTTTTTCTCTTCTTCCCACGTTCTCTCTCTTCACTGCCTTCTTCCCCGCTCTATTTCACTTCAGCCTTTCACTCTTGCTTCCTTCCAATGAGGACGGAGCTGCGGGAGAAAGGGCGCTATAGAGGATCGCTGTGGAGAGCTGCTGCTGTGCTTTGACATCTGAGCTCTATGGAAAACGATCTCAATACAATTCTGAAAAACGCGACTCTCCGAACGCCAGCCGAACAAGTCTCCACAGCCGAAGCGCTGTGTCTCTTTTCAGCTGGCGATAAACCTTTCCTCGATCCTTTGCGGACTTTTAAAACTGTTCCTGATCAGAATAAAAAACGCTCACGCTAATACACAAGCACCCGTGTCTCGCCAAAGCTGACAAATAAACAGACGGACAAGCCGCACTGCACGTGTGAACAGGGGAATGAGCGAGCGAGCGGGGATAGGGCGCCTCCTGCGCTTAAAAGCTTACAGCACCTGGTATTCCCAGGCGGTCTCCCATCCAAGTACTAACCAGGCCCATCCCTGTTTAGCTTCCGAGATCAGACGAGATCAGGCGTGCTCAAGGGGGTGTGGCCGTAAGAGAGAGCAAGGCTCGCTGGCACCCTTCTTATTGAGAGGACAGCTCCGTCACCTCTTTTACGACGCTGCTCTTTTTCCCTTGCGTTTTTCTCTTCTTCCCACGTTCTCTCTCTTCACTGCCTTCGTCCCCGCTCTATTTCACTTCAGCCTTTCACTCTTGCTTCCTTCCAATGAGGACGGAGCTGCGGGAGATAGGGCGCTATAGAGGATCGCTGTGGAGAGCTGCTGCTGTGCTTTGACATCTGAGCTCTGTGGAAAACGATCTCAATACAATTCTGAAAAACGCGACTCTCCGAACGCCAGCCGAACAAGTCTCCACAGCCGAAGCGCTGTGTCTCTTTTCAGCTGGCGATAAACCTTTCCTCGATCCTTTGCGGACTTGTAAAACTGTTCCTGATCAGAATAAAAAACGCTCACGCTAATACACAAGCACCCGTGTCTCGCCAAAGCTGACAAATAAAGAGACGGACAAGCCGCACTGCACGTGTGAACAGGGGAATGAGCGAGCGAGCGGGGATAGGGCGCCACCTGCGCTTAAAAGCTTACAGCACCTGGTATTCCCAGGCGGTCTCCCATCCAAGTACTAACCAGGCCCATCCCTGTTTAGCTTCCGAGATCAGACGAGATCAGGCGTGCTCAAGGTGGTGTGGCCGTAAGCGAGAGCAAGGCTCGCTGGCACCCTTCTTATTGAGAGGACAGCTCCGTCACCTCTTTTACGACGCTGCTTTTTTTCCCTTGCGTTTTTCTCTTCTTCCCACGTTCTCTCTCTTCACTGCCTTCGTCCCCGCTCTATTTCACTTCAGCCTTTCACTCTTGCTTCCTTCCAAAGAGGACGGAGCTGCGGGAGAAAGGGCGCTATAGAGGATCGCTGTGGAGAGCTGCTGCTGTGCTTTGACATCTGAGCTCTGTGGAAAACGATCTCAATACAATTCTGAAAAACGCGACTCTCCGAACGCCAGCCGAACAAGTCTCCACAGCCGAAGCGCTGTGTCTCTTTTCAGCTGGCGATAAACCTTTCCTCGATCCTTTGCGGACTTGTAAAACTGTTCCTGATCAGAATAAAAAACGCTCACGCTAATACACAAGCACCCGTGTCTCGCCAAAGCTGACAAATAAACAGACGGACAAGCCGCACTGCACGTGTGAACAGGGGAATGAGCGAGCGAGCGGGGATAGGGCGCCTCCTGCGCTTAAAAGCTTACAGCACCTGGTATTCCCAGGCGGTCTCCCATCCAAGTACTAACCAGGCCCATCCCTGTTTAGCTTCCGAGATCAGACGAGATCAGGCGTGCTCAAGGGGGTGTGGCCGTAAGCGAGAGCAAGGCTCGCTGGCACCCTTCTTATTGAGAGGACAGCTCCGTCACCTCTTTTACGACGCTGCTTTTTTTCCCTTGCGTTTTTCTCTTCTTCCCACGTTCTCTCTCTTCACTGCCTTCGTCCCCGCTCTATTTCACTTCAGCCTTTCACTCTTGCTTCCTTCCAATGAGGACGGAGCTGCGGGAGAAAGGGCGCTATAGAGGATCGCTGTGGAGAGCTGCTGCTGTGCTTTGACATCTGAGCTCTGTGGAAAACGATCTCAATACAATTCTGAAAAACGCGACTCTCCGAACGCCAGCTGAACAAGTCTCCACAGCCGAAGCGCTGTGTCTCTTTTCAGCTGGCGATAAACCTTTCTTCGATCCTTTGCGGACTTGTAAAACTGTTCCTGATCAGAATAAAAAACGCTCACGCTAATACACAAGCACCCGTGTCTCGCCAAAGCTGACAAATAAACAGACGGACAAGCCGCACTGCACGTGTGAACAGGGGAATGAGCGAGCGAGCGGGGATAGGGCGCCTCCTGCGCTTAAAAGCTTACAGCACCTGGTATTCCCAGGCGGTCTCCCATCCAAGTACTAACCAGGCCCATCCCTGTTTAGCGTCCGAGATCAGACGAGATCAGGCGTGCTCAAGGGGGTGTGGCCGTAAGCGAGAGCAAGGTTCGCTGGCACCCTTCTTATTGAGAGGACAGCTCCGTCACCTCTTTTACAACGCTACTTTTTTTCCCTTGCGTTTTTCTCTTCTTCCCACGTTCTCTCTCTTCACTGCCTTCGTCAACACTCTATTTCACTTCAGCCTTTCACTCTTGCTTCCTTCCAATGAGGACGGAGCTGCGGGAGAAAGGGCGCTATAGAGGATCGCTGTGGAGAGCTGCTGCTGTGCTTTGACATCTGAGCTCTGTGGAAAACGATCTCAATACAATTCTGAAAAACGCGACTCTCCGAACGCCAGCCGAACAAGTCTCCACAGCCGAAGCGCTGTGTCTCTTTTCAGCTGGCGATAAACCTTTCCTCGATCCTTTGCGGACTTGTAAAACTGTTCCTGATCAGAATAAAAAACGCTCACGCTAATACACAAGCACCCGTGTCTCGCCAAAGCTGACAAATAAACAGACGGACAAGCCGCACTGCACGTGTGAACAGGGGAATGAGCGAGCGAGCGGGGATAGGGCGCCTCCTGCGCTTAAAAGCTTACAGCACCTGGTATTCCCAGGCGGTCTCCCATCCAATTACTAACCAGGCCCATCCCTGTTTAGATTCCAAGATCAGACGAGATCAGGCGTGCTCAAGGGGGTGTGGCCATAAGCGAGAGCAAGGCTCGCTGGCACACTTCTTATTGAGAGGACAGCTCCGTCACCTCTTTTACGACGCTGCTTTTCATCCCTTGCGTTTTTCTCTTCTTCCCACATTCTCTCTCTTCACTGCCTTCGTCCCCGCTCTGTTTCACTTCAGCCTTTCACTCTTGCTTCCTTCCAATGAGGACGGAGCTGCGGGAGAAAGGGCGCTATAGAGGATCGCTGTGGAGAGCTGCTGCTGTGCTTTGACATCTGAGCTCTGTGGAAAACGATCTCAATACAATTCTGAAAAACGCGACTCTCCGAACGCCAGCCGAACAAGTCTCCACAGCCGAAGCGCTGTGTCTCTTTTCAGCTGGCGATAAACCTTTCGTCGATCCTTTGCGGACTTGTTAAACTGTTCATGATCAGAATAAAAAACGCTCACGCTAATACACAAGCACCCGTGTCTCGCCAAAGCTGACAAATAAACAGACGGACAAGCCGCACTGCACGTGTGAACAGGGGAATGAGCGAGAGAGCAGGGATAGGGCGCCTCCTGCGCTTAAAAGCTTACAGCACCTGGTATTCCCAGGCGGTCTCCCATCCAAGTACTAACCAGGCCCATCCCTGTTTAGCTTCCGAGATCAGACGAGATCAGGCGTGCTCAAGGGGGTGTGGCCATAAACGAGAGCAAGGCTCGCTGGCACCCTTCTTATTGAGAGGACAGCTCCGTCACCTCTTTTATGACGCTGCTTTTTTTCCCTTGCGTTTTTCTCTTCTTCCCACGTTCTCTCTCTTCACTGCCTTAGTCCCCGCTCTATATCACTTCAGCCTTTCACTCTTGCTTCCTTCCAATGAGGACGGAGCTGCGGGAGATAGGGCGCTATAGAGGATCGCTGTGGAGAGCTGCTGCTGTGCTTTGACATCTGAGCTCTGTGGAAAACGATCTCAATACAATTCTGAAAAACGCAACTCTCCGAACGCCAGCCGAACAAGTCTCCACAGCCAAAGCGCTGTGTCTCTTTTCAGCTGGCGATAAACCTTTCCTCGATCCTTTGCGGACTTGTTAAACTGTTCCTGATCAGAATAAAAAACGCTCACGCTAATACACAAGCACCCGTGTCTCGCCAAAGCTGACAAATAAACAGACGGACAAGCCGCACTGCACGTGTGAACAGGGGAATGAGCCAGCGAGCGGGAATAGGGCGCCTCCTGCGCTTAAAAGCTTACAGCACCTGGTATTCCCAGGCGGTCTCCCATCCAAGTACTAACCAGGCCCATCCCTGTTTAGCTTCCGAGATCAGGCGTGCTCAAGGGGGTGTGGCCGCAAGCGAGAGCAAGGCTCGCTGGCACCCTTCTTATTGAGAGGACAGCTCCGTCACCTCTTTTACGACGCTGCTTTTTTCCCTTGCGTTTTTCTCTTCTTTCCACGTTCTCTCTCTTCACTGCCTTCGTCCCCGCTCTATTTCACTTCAGCCTTTCACTCTTGCTTCCTTCCAATGAGGACGGAGCTGCGGGAGAAAGGGCGCTATAGAGGATCGCTGTGGAGAGCTGCTGCTGTGCTTTGACATCTGAGCTCTGTGGAAAACGATCTCAATACAATTCTGAAAAACGCGACTCTCCGAACGCCAGCCGAACAAGTCTCCACAGCCGAAGCGCTGTGTCTCTTTTCAGCTGGCGATAAACCTTTCCTCGATCCTTTGCGGACTTGTAAAACTGTTCCTGATCAGAATAAAAAACGCTCACGCTAATACACAAGCACCCGTGTCTCGCCAAAGCTGAGAAATAAACAGACGGACAAGCCGCACTGCACGTGTGAACAGGGGAATGAGCGAGGGAGCGGGGATAGGGCGCCTCCTGCGCTTAAAAGCTTACAGCACCTGGTATTCCCAGGCGGTCTCCCATCCAAGTACTAACCAGGCCCATCCCTGTTTAGCTTCCGAGATCAGACGAGATCAGGCGTGCTCAAGGGGGTGTGGCCGTAAGCAAGAGCAAGGCTCGCTGGCACCCTTCTTATTGAGAGGACAGCTCTGTCACCTCTTTTACGACGCTGCATTTTTTCCCTTGCGTTTTTCTCTTCTTCCCACGTTCTCTCTCTTCACTGCCTTCGTCCCCGCTCTATTTCACTTCAGCCTTTCACTTTTGCTTCCTTCCAATGAGGACGGAGCTGCGGGAGAAAGGGCGCTATAGAGGATCGCTGTGGAGAGCTGCTGCTGTGCTTTGACATCTGAGCTCTGTGGAAAACGATCTCAATACAATTCTGAAAAACGCGACTCTCCGAACGCCAGCCGAACAAGTCTCCACAGCCGAAGCGCTGTGTCTCTTTTCAGCTGGCGATAAACCTTTCCTCGATCCTTTGCGGACTTGTAAAACTGTTCCTGATCAGAATAAAAAACGCGCACGCTAATACACAAGCACCCGTGTCTCGCCAAAGCTGACAAATAAACAGACGGACAAGCCGCACTGCACGTGTGAACAGGGGAATGAGCGAGCGAGCGGGGATAGGGCGCCTCCTGCGCTTAAAAGCTTACAGCACCTGGTATTCCCAGGCGGTCTCCCATCCAAGTACTAACCAGGCCCATCCCTGTTTAGCTTCCGAGATCAGACGAGATCAGGCGTGCTGAAGGGGGTGTGGCCATAAGCGAGAGCAAGGCTCGCTGGCACCCTTCTTATTGAGAGGACAGCTCCGTCACCTCTTTTACGACGCTGCTTTTTTTCCCTTGCGTTTTTCTCTTCTTCCCACGTTCTCTCTCTTCACTGCCTTCGTCCCCGCTCTATTTCACTTCAGCCTTTCACTCTTGCTTCCTTCCAATGAGGACGGAGCTGCGGGAGAAAGGGCGCTATAGAGGATCGCTGTGGAGAGCTGCTGCTGTGCTTTGACATCTGAGCTCTGTGGAAAACGATCTCAATACAATTCTGAAAAACGCGACTCTCCGAACGCCAGCCGAACAAGTCTCCTTTGCCGAAGCGCTGTGTCTCTTTTCAGCTGGCGATAAACCTTTCCTCGATCCTTTGCGGACTTGTAAAACTGTTCCTGATCAGAATAAAAAACGCTCACGCTAATACACAAGCACCCCTGTCTCGCCAAAGCTGACAAATAAACAGACGGACAAGCCGCACTGCACGTGTGAACAGGGGAATGAGCGAGCGAGCGGGGATAGGGCGCCTCCTGCGCTTAAAAGCTTACAGCACCTGGTATTCCCAGGCGGTCTTCCATCCAAGTACTAACCAGGCCCATCCCTGTTTAGCTTCCGAGATCAGACGAGATCAGGTGTGCTCAAGGGGGTGTGGCCGTAAGCGAGAGCAAGGCTCGCTGGCACCCTTCTTATTGAGAGGACAGCTCCGTCACCTCTTTTACGACGCTGCTTTTTTTCCCTTGCGTTTTTCTCTTCTTCCCACGTTCTCTCTCTTCACTGCCTTCGTCCCCGCTCTATTTCACTTCAGCCTTTCACTCTTGCTTCCTTCCAATGAGGACGGAGCTGCGGGAGAAAGGGCGCTATAGAGGATCGCTGTGGAGAGCTGCTGCTGTGCTTTGACATCTGAGCTCTGTGGAAAACGATCTCAATACAATTCTGAAAAACGCGACTCTCCGAACGCCAGCCGAACAAGTCTCCACAGCAGAAGCGCTGTGTCTGTTTTCAGCTGGCGATAAACCTTTCCTCGATCCTTTGCGGACTTGTAAAACTGTTCCTGATCAGAATAAAAAACGCTCACGCTAATACACAAGCACCCGTGTCTCGCCAAAGCTGACAAATAAACAGACGGACAAGCCGCACTGCACGTGTGAACAGGGGAATGAGCGAGCGAGCGGGGATAGGGCGCCTCCTGCGCTTAAAAGCTTGCAGCACCTAGTATTCCCAGGCGGTCTCCCATCCAAGTACTAACCAGGCCCATCCCTGTTTAGCTTCCGAGATCAGACGAGATCAGGTGTGCTCAAGGGGGTGTGGCCGTAAGCGAGAGCAAGGCTCGCTGGCACCCTTCTTATTGAGAGGACAGCTCCGTCACCTCTTTTACGACGCTGCTTTTTTTCCCTTGCGTTTTTCTCTTCTTCCCACGTTCTCTCTCTTCACTGCCTTCGTCCCCGCTCTATTTCACTTCAGCCTTTCACTCTTGCTTCCTTCCAATGAGGACGGAGCTGCGGGAGAAAGGGCGCTATAGAGGATCGCTGTGGAGAGCTGCTGCTGTGCTTTGACATCTGAGCTCTGTGGAAAACGATCTCAATACAATTCTGAAAAACGCGACTCTCCGAACGCCAGCCGAACAAGTCTCCACAGCCGAAGCGCTGTGTCTCTATTCAGCTGGCGATAAACCTTCCCTCGATTCTTTGCGGACTTGTTAAACTGTTCCTGATCAGAATAAAAAACGCTCACGCTAATACACAAGCACCCGTGTCTCGCCAAAGCTGACAAATAAACAGACGGACAAGCCGCACTGCACGTGTGAACAGGGGAATGAGCGAGCGAGCGGGGATAGGGCGCCTCCTGCGCTTAAAAGCTTACAGCACCTGGTATTCCCAGGCGGTCTCCCATCCAAGTACTAACCAGGCCCATCCCTGTTTAGCTTCCGAGATCAGACGAGATCAGGCGTGCTCAAGGGGGTGTGGCCGTAAGCGAGAGCAAGGCTCGCTGGCACCCTTCTTATTGAGAGGACAGCTCCGTCACCTCTTTTACGACGCTGCTTTTTTTCCCTTGCGTTTTTCTCTTCTTCCCACGTTCTCTCTCTTCACTGCCTTCGTCCCCGCTCTATTTCACTTCAGCCTTTCACTCTTGCTTCCTTCCAATGAGGACGGAGCTGCGGGAGAAAGGGCGCTATAGAGGATCGCTGTGGAGAGCTGCTGCTGTGCTTTGACATCTGAGCTCTGTGGAAAACGATCTCAATACAATTCTGAAAAACGCGACTCTCCGAACGCCAGCCGAACAGGTCTCCACAGCCGAAGCGCTGTGTCTCTATTCAGCTGGCGATAAACCTTCCCTCGATTCTTTGCGGACTTGTTAAACTGTTCCTGATCAGAATAAAAAACGCTCACGCTAATACACAAGCACCCGTGTCTCGCCAAAGCTGACAAATAAACAGACGGACAAGCCGCACTGCACGTGTGAACAGGGGAATGAGCGAGCGAGCGGGGATAGGGCGCCTCCTGCGCTTAAAAGCTTACAGCACCTGGGATTCCCAGGCGGTCTCCCATCCAAGTACTAACCAGGCCCATCCCTGTTTAGCTTCCGAGATCAGACGAGATCAGGCGTGCTCAAGGGGGTGTGGCCGTAAGCGAGAGCAAGGCTCGCTGGCACCCTTCTTATTGAGAGGACAGCTCCGTCACCTCTTTTACGACGCTGCTTTTTTTCCCTTGCGTTTTTCTCTTCTTCCCACGTTCTCTCTCTTCACTGCCTTCGTCCCCGCTCTATTTCACTTCAGCCTTTCACTCTTGCTTCCTTCCAATGAGGACGGAGCTGCGGGAGAAAGGGCGCTATAGAGGATCGCTGTGGAGAGCTGCTGCTGTGCTTTGACATCTGAGCTCTGTGGAAAACGATCTCAATACAATTCTGAAAAACGCGACTCTCCGAACGCCAGCCGAACAAGTCTCCACAGCCGAAGCGCTGTGTCTCTTTTCAGCTGGCGATAAACCTTTCCTCGATCCTTTGCGGACTTGTAAAACTGTTCCTGATCAGAATAAAAAACGCTCACGCTAATACACAAGCACCCGTGTCTCGCCAAAGCTGACAAATAAACAGACGGACAAGCCGCACTGCACGTGTGAACAGGGGAATGAGCGAGCGAGCGGGGATAGGGCGCCTCCTGCGCTTAAAAGCTTACAGCACCTGGTATTCCCAGGCGGTCTCCCATCCAAGTACTAACCAGGCCCATCCCTGTTTAGCTTCCGAGATCAGACAAGATCAGGCGTGCTCAAGGGGGTGTGGCCGTAAGCGAGAGCAAGGCTCGCTGGCACCCTTCTTATTGAGAGGACAGCTCTGTCACCTCTTTTACGACGCTGCTTTTTTTCCCTTGCGTTTTTCTCTTCTTCCCACGTTCTCTCTCTTCACTGCCTTCGTCCCCGCTCTATTTCACTTCAGCCTTTCACTCTTGCTTCCTTCCAATGAGGACGGAGCTGCGGGAGAAAGGGCGCTATAGAGGATCGCTGTGGAGAGCTGCTGCTGTGCTTTGACATCTGAGCTCTGTGGAAAACGATCTCAATACAATTCTGAAAAACGCGACTCTCCGAACGCCAGCCGAACAAGTCTCCACAGCTGATGCGCTGTGTCTCTTTTCAGCTGGCGATAAACCTTTCCTCGATCCTTTGCGGACTTGTAAAACTGTTCCTGATCAGAATAAAAAACGCTCACGCTAATACACAAGCACCCGTGTCTCGCCAAAGCTGACAAATAAACAGACGGACAAGCCGCACTGCACGTGTGAACAGGGGAATGAGCGAGCGAGCGGGGATAGGGCGCCTCCTGCGCTTAAACACTTACAGCACCTGGTATTCCCGGGCGGTCTCCCATCCAAGTACTAACCAGGCCCATCCCTGTTTAGCTTCCGAGATCAGACGAGATCAGGTGTGCTCAAGGGGGTGTGGCCGTAAGCGAGAGCAGGGCTCGCTGGCACCCTTCTTATTGAGAGGACAGCTCCGTCACCTC